>NC_084839.1:77202166-77502166 GCF_033115175.1 Lepus europaeus | reverse complement strand
GGTAGTCAGGACTCAAACCAAACACTCTGATAGGGGATGTGGGGATCCCAAGTGGCATCTTAACCCACTGCATCTCAACACCTGCTTCAAATGCCAGATTTGACTGAAAACTCTGATTATGTTATACTTCTAGCACCTGTCCTTGACATTCTTAAAACTCCAGCCTGAGTTCCTTTCTTTGGTTTCTGGACTCCAGTTGCTTTTTAGTGAATAGACAATCTTCACTGCTTTTATTTCTGGATCTCAGACTTCTGACTCAGTCTCTTCCATACATTTTATTACATTCTCATGCATTTAACTTATCAAATGTATATCATTACTTTAAATTATTTTGAAAAACAAAAGTACTTGGCAAATATGATACCTGATCTCATTTAAATGCATGTAAGGGAATTTTCTAAAAATTATGAAACTGCCATATTTCTCTGATTAGCCACTCAGGCACTATTTCTGATTTTCCTGACACTTACTACTTCTACAACTCTATTATGAGGTACAGGAATATTTCTGTGTAGAGCTCAGTAGGAAAGGTCTTAGAATGTTGGAAATACAGGCAGCTGGCATGCTGACACCTCTACAACTGTGAGCAGGTCAGAAAAGGTGGGACAGGAATAGTCTCATAGCCTTGGTGTTTTTGGCTCCCTGGTGACAATCAATCTGTACCCTGAGTCCTAGGACCAAAGGAGAGAAGTGTCCAGGTAGCAACCTAGTAACATTTTATTAAGCCATCTGCTTAGATTGTGACATGCAATGTTTAAAGATATAAAGGGAAGAGGATTTTTTACATCACAGAGTAAGCAATTAAATTTGAAAAATGCCATAATTCACCTCAGTAAATTTTCCTAGGTCTTTCTGAAGTCACGCCTATTATTAGCTGTGAATTTTTATAACATCATATTAGATACTGATAATTATTAATTATTAGTTTTATAGTTATAGGCATTAGTAATAATGGTAAAATTGGACAAGTGATTTCCCATTACAGTTTTGGTGGAATGGAAGTCCCCCTTTCTGTTTTGAAATAATTATGGAAATCTGAGAAGTCTCACTTGCATGTTCCTGTCCATCCTCCACCCCAGTCTTAGATTGGCACTGATATGGTCCTTCTTTATTCAAGCTGCCTTTCCATGAATGGAACGTCCTCCTCAAGCAGTAGTTTTACCTTCCGAGGGACAATGGCATAGACTACATGTTGGTGGTGAGTAGGGGTGGGTTAGCTATGGTATTTCAATGAACTGTAATGGGAATATCATTTTTTCTCAAGAAAGACTCTTGAAGGGAAAGAATCCCAAATCTAATGAATCTATGAAAATTTCAGAAAATTACCCAGTAAATATACCTCAGGATTATTGTGACTTTTATTGACTGATTCAGAATTTACCTGTGAGTATCTGGGTGAAAAAAGGGAAAAACTCAATTACTCAGACATCTGTTGCAGTGATTTCCTACCCTCGGCTGAGGGAGTAAACAGAAAAGGCTGAGGATGCCTTGGGCAGCTAAGTGAACATTTTTGGGCTGAGGATGACCTACAAATTTATTGTATGTATCAGGGGACCTAAGAGGAAGGAGAAGTATCTAATAGAAAGTGTGTAAGAGGAATATGTGGCTGTTTGGACAGGGTGCTTCAGAAAGTACGTGGAAAATGAACTAAAGATATTTATCTGGAGTCAAAATTTTTTCAAATTGTTTGCAAAACTGTCTATAAAAATTTGGAAATGTGTATTTAAAAATTCTTAAATTTGGAATTTTTTTGTCTAAAAAAAACTTTAGGTTTAATATCATTTTTATCTACATTCTTTATGAAATACCCTCATAAGCATACTTGTTTTTCTCTGAGGAAGCAGGCAGTTAAAGGGACATAAGTTAAGCTATGAAGTAATAAAAATCTCATCATTATGGTCAGTGGTAGAATGTCAAGGTTGTTGAAACTCATGAGTTTCATAGATCTGAGCCTCAATTAAATTTTTCTTTAAAATAGGTGTCACAATTATACTGTAAAAGTAAACTTGAAAAAAGTCAATATATCACATAGTTAAAACGATAATCTTTGTTAAAATATTACTTTGATTACCCCAACTTACATATGCAGGTCAAGTACAATAAAGTAAAATAACTTGACCGGCACTATGGTGTAGTGGGCTAAGCCTCCACCTGCAGCGCCAGCATCCCACATGGGTGCCAGTTTGAGTCCCAGTTGCTCTTCTTCCAATCCAGCTCTCTGCTATGGCCTGCGAAAGCAGTGGAAGATGGCCCAAGTCCTTGGGCCCCTGCACCCATATGGGAGACTTGGAAGAAGCTCCTGGCTTTTGCCAGGAGCAGCTCTGGCTGTTGTGGCCACCTGGGGAGTGAACCAGCAGATGGAAGACCTTTCTCTCTCTGTCTCTGTCTCTCTCTCTGCCTCTGCCTTCTCTATAACTCTGCCTTTCCAATAAATAAATAAATAAATAAATCTTTAAAATAACTTAAACACTTCAGAGATTCTGGTGAACTTGAGCTTGTCCTATCTACCCTCCACTTCTGTCAAAAAAAAAAAAAAAAAGATAAAAGAAACATAACTTGAGGCTTACCAAGTCCGGCTTTAAGTATGCATGTACAATCTCTGTGCTGTATATTTCTTCATAACTATGCAATAGTACAGTGTTAGATGGTGTGTCTCAACATCAATGGCAGCCTCTCCTAGGAGATTAACTAAGAAGTTAGCCTCCTGGAGTTGGAATTCACTGAGTGTTGTATAAGCTACTAAATATGCTCTTGTTTCATTTAAGCTAACTGTATTTCAGGAATGATAAAAATTACTTTCTAAAAGTCACAAATGTACTAAAAATATATATCTTTAATAATGTCTGGTAAATAGTCAATTCTTGGTAATAAGATTTATTATAAATGATATTAAAGAATGTATTTTCTGTAATTTTAAAAAAATATTTATTTATTTATTTGGAGGGGTTTCAGAGAAGGAGAGGCAGAGTAAGAGAGAGAAAGATATATCTTCATCCACTGGATCACTACCCAAATGGCTGCAATGGCCAGGGCTGGGCCAGACCACAGGTCTGGCACACTTGGGCCATATTCTCTTGCTTTCCCAGGCCATTAGCATGGAGCTAGGTTGGAAGTGGATCAGAAGGGACACAAACCACACAGCAGGCAGCAGCTTCACGTGCTATGCCACAGCATGAGCCCCAGTATTTTCTATAATTTTTAACTATTCCCTGCTTCCTCACCATATGGTTAGTAGTTCTATAAGAGCAACCACAAGTTCTTGATTTCGCCTGTCAAATCTTCATAATTTAAGATTTTGTTTTCCTGCTGTTGGCTGGAGCCTCACAAGATGTATCTGTCTAATGTGTCTACCTCGTCGCACATGCACTCAGAACCTCTCTGCATGCATTTCTTTGGTCATGACCTCTTAAGGTGGCTTTAGACTTCCAAGCTAATTTAATATCTAAATACTTTTATATGTAACCTTATATTTTTATCTCAAAATTTTTATCTTTCAAATTGTGATATGACATATCTATAAGAAACTGATAGGGAAATCAGGCCAGAACTTAATGTGGTGCTAAGCATGAGAGAGTAAAACAGGGGAAGTTTATTATTAAAATAAATAAAGTAACCCAAATAATATTGTAAGTGGCAGTTAGAGTGTTTAATGAGCTCTGGAAAAATGATCTGAGAAAGAGGAAAGAGCAAAGCAAGTCTCCAAGTATGGCATTATATGCCAAAGGATTAGCCACAATATTGTACCTTCACCCTCTTTAAGAATAGACTTAATGATTTAATATGTTGGAGATTTTAATGACACACTACTGCAGTTTTAATTAACTTTTTCACCCATATGCAAGCACTCAATTAAAGCTTTACCTCCTCCCCATATGGTCTACAATTTGCCAGTTACAGTTCAATTTAATGCATTGTTGCAGTAGTAGAATGATAGGAATGGCTCTATTTACAAATGAGGTCAGGGTGATACAGTGTTTAAGTCACTGTGTTGCTTAGTGGGATGGTAAGGGCACAGCACCTCTTGGGTCACTGGTTCTTAATCAGGGGAGATACCAGAAAGATACCAGAAAGATACCAGAAAAGCAAAGGAAGGACCATGTTCCCCGGGGGACTCACAGAAATTTTAAGTGGAGAATAAAACAGAACAGAGACATTGTGGGACAGTGAGAAAAACATCAGATGCATCACTACAGCAAGCTGTGAAACCAGCCTCAACCTGCGTCTCTATTGCCAGCTGCAGGCTGGGAAACACCATCTTCCCAGGACAAGTAGAAAGAAGCTGCCTGAAATCTTAACTACTAGGAAGAAGCTGACTGAATCTGAGCAACTACTTTGCCCTGAAAAAGGAAGCCAAATTGCCTCCTTTCCATCCACAACCTCAAAGTGCCAGACTCAGTTGGCCTTGTAGAATCTACTCAGAACACAGCAAGCAATTGTGATTGGAGCTAGAGTCGGGGAACTTGCAAATATTTAGGAGTAAATTTAACCAAAAAGAGAAATATCTCTACCATGAAAATGATAAATCAGTGACCAATGAAATCACAAAAAAAGGAAAGATGTTTATGGATTGGAAGAATTAATATCATTACAAAGTCTATACTAACTAAATCAAAATTCAATGTAATCCCTATCAAAGTAGCAGTGAAATTTTTTACAGGATTAGAAAAACCATTCCTAAAATTCATGAGGACAAAAAATACCCAGAATTGCCAAAGTGACCCTGAGTAAACAAACAAGCAAAAAATGATTCGGGAAATATAATACCTGACTTCCAAGCATACTACCAGACTTATAGTAATTAAAATAGCATGGTCCTGGCATAAAAATCAAAGTATAGATCAATGCAGAAGAACAACGAACCCAGAAATTAATCCAAATTTATACAGCCAACTGATTTTTGACAAAATTACCATGACCAAAAATTAGAGGAAGGAAAATCTCTTCAAGAAATGATGCTGGGAAAATTGGATGTATATATGTAGAAGAATGAAAGTAGATTCCTACCTCTCACTGTATTACAAATCAACTCAAGGTGGATCATAGATCTAAATTTAAGATCTGGGACTTTGGAATTGCTGGAAGAAAATGTTGGGGAAACACTTCAAAACACTGGTATAGGTGACGCCTTCTTGAGTAAAACCCCGAACACAAAACAACAAATGCAAAAGTAGACAATTGGTATTCTATCAAACTCAGAAGCCTCTGCACATCAAAGGAAACAAAGTGAAAGGATAGCTGACAGAATAGGAAATATATTTGCCAGCTATTTATCTGATAGAATATTAGTATCCAGAATATACCAATGACTCAAAAATCGATTAAAAAATTTGGAATCCTCTTGTTTATGGCGTCAGTAATCTCCCTAGGCTCTAGTCATGAGTTGCCAAGGCTATGGAAGCCTTTAGAGTTCACTGACTTTGTTAAGTCAGCAACAGGAGTCACTGTGTACTTACATCCCATGTGGGATCTGTCCTTAATGTGTTGTCTAATGTGAAGTGATGCTATAACTAGTACTGAAACAGTATTTTTACACTTTGTATTTCTGTGTGGGTGCAAACTGATGAAATCTTTACTAATTATATACAGAATCGATCTTATGTATATAAAGATAATTGGAAATGAAAAAAAAAACCCTGGTGTTAAATTGGAAATGGCATAGAAAATTAATTTTTAAAAAAATTATGTAGGATCTCTGTCTTTAATGTGCTGTACACTGTTATTTAATGCTATAACTAGTACTCCAACAGTATTTTTCACTTGGTGTTACTATGTGAGGGCAAACTGTTGAAATCTTTACTTAATATATACTAATCTGATCTTCTGTATATAAAGAGAATTGAAAATGAATCTTGATGTGAATGGAAGGGGAGAGGGAGCGGGAAAGGGGAGGGTCGCGGGTGGGAGGGAAGTTATGGGGGTGGGGGAAGCCATTGTAATCCATAAGCTGTACTTTGGAAATTTATATTCATTAAATAAAAGTTTAATAAATGAAAAAAAAATTTGGAATCCAATTAATAGGAAAAGGATCCGAATAGGCAGTTCTCAAAAGAACAAATGCAAATGGCCTACAAATGTGAAAAATTGCTCAACATCACTAGTCACCAGGAAAATGCAAATCAAAACCACAATGAACTCACCCCTGTCAGAATGGCTATTATCCAAATAACAGAGTAAAAATGCTGGTGAGGGTTTGGAGAAAGGGGAACTCTTGTACACTGTTGGTGGGAATGTAAGTCAGTGCAGTCACTGTGGAAAACAGTGTGGAGATTCCCTAAATAGCTAGAAAAAGGCTTGCTATATGTTCCAGCAATCCAAGTCCTGGGTATATACCCATAAGACATGAACACATTATATCAAAGTGATAACTGCAACACCATATTTATAGCAGCACTGTTCACAATAGCCAAAATATGCCATGAACCAAGGTGTCTATCATTGGATGAATGGATAAAGAAATTTTCTTATAGAATGGAATATTGTTCAGCTATAAAAATGAACTTTTTTTTAAGGAGTCCAGTTTTATTATGTGTTTAGCTGGATGTGGAACTGCCTTCACCATCTTGGCTACCACTGGTCTCCTGGAGAAACACGCAGGAAATAAATTAATGAAATTATATTCAACTCTCTATCTCCATCCCTCCCTCTTTCTTGGTAACTCTTTGAAATAAATATTTTGAAAATCTAAATTGGAAATAAAGAAATGAAATTGTGTTTGGTTTCAGATGACATGATCTCAGTTACCATAAAAAAAAAACATTAGAAATAAAACAAATTGAGCAAACTTATAGGGTTAAAATCAGTATATAATAAAAATCGGTGGTGTCTCTGCACTATCTGAAGAATAATTATGCAAGAATATCATATATAATAGCACCCAAATAAATATTGAGTATAAAATATAATGGGATATGATATATGACTGTAAATTGAATGATATTTTATGTCCATGGATAACAAGAACTAGTATTATGAATGCTTTGTTTTGGTACAAAAGTTATCCACAAATTCAATGCAATTTCTATCAAACTCCAACAGCATATACCACAAAACTTAGATGAAATTAAAAAAATGAACCCAAAAAGCTAAAGCGACCTGGAGGGACCAAAAAAAAAAAAAAAAAAAAAAGAGGAATCATGCTCCCTGATTTCACAATATACAATGTTACAAAATTACATAACCCAAAGCAGTATGAGACTTGCATAACAATGCATGTATAGACCAATGGAATAGACAGACAAGAAATAAATACATTTATGGTCAATTGATTTTTGACAATGTTTTTAAGACTATTGAACAGGAGAATGAGAGCTTCAAGACCATTGAATGGAAAAAGGCCAGTCCCTTTAATAAATGTTGGGAAAACTGAATATCCTCATGAAAATTAGTGAAATGGATCTACAACACCCTAGATACAAAAATCAATTGAAAATGGATTAATCACAAAAGTGAGACTTGAAAAACTTGAAAGTGTGAAAGCAGAAAAATAAGAAAACAATATTGATGTTTGTCTTTGCAATGATTTTTTGGATATGATCCCAAAACACACGGAGAACAAAAGCAAAAATAGACAAAATTGCATCAAACCTAAAAACATCTACACAACAAAAGAACCAATGAAAACAGTAAAAAGAATCTACAGAGTGAGAAAATGTTACTGATAAGGTATTGTTATCCAAAATATGTAACAAATTCATGCAATTCAGTAGTGTGAAATCAATCTAAATGATGGGCAAATAACTTGAACTACTTTTCTCAAAACATAAAATGTCCACATACATGGAAAATGCTTAGCATCACTATTCAGGGAAATATAAATTAAATTAAAACCACAATTAGATATAACTTCACACTTGCTAGAAAGGCTATTATCAAAAAGATGAAATATAACAAATATTGGCAAGAATATGGAGACAAGAAAACCCTGTGCACTGTTGTTAGGAACACAATTGAACACAGCCATTATGGAAAAATAGTATGAGGTTTTTCAAAATAGTAAATCGAACTACCATACAACTAAGCAATCCCACATCTGAGTAAATGTTTAAACTAATTACAGTCAGTCTATTGAAAGTTTATTTGCACACTCATGCTCTTTGCAGCATTATGCACAAACTAAGATGTAGAATCAAACATGGTTTTCAAGCACAATAAATAGATTAAATTTGGGGGATATATAATGTAATACTATTCAGTCTGAAAAAAATGTCACTGTACTATGTGACAACATGGATGAATCTGAAGACATTATATTAAGTGGAATGGGCCAGGTACAGAAAAACAAATACTGCTTGACATCACCTAAAAGAAGATAGATAAAAAATTTCATGGAAAATAAAATTAAAAGGTTAATTTGGTGCAATTTTTGAGTTGCATTCATATGAGTCATTTTCAAAAGTTTTAATGGCCATGCATATTATGATGAAAATCCATGGAGATCAAAAAATGCACCAAAGTAAAATTATTTCCATTCTACTTTTCCACAAACTTCTTGAAGTATGCTATGTAGATTCTAAGCAGAAAGAAGAGAGTAGGGGAGTGAAAAAAATGAGTGTATACAGTCTCAGTAAGAAAAGATGTATAAATTAAGACTTGTTATACAGTATAGATTATAATTCATTAGAATGAATTTTATACTTAAATTTCTAAGGGAGTGAATCTTAAAAATTCTACACTCAAATACAAAATTATATTTGTGATGATGGATTTATCAATTTGACTTAATCACTTCATGTATACATAAAGCATCACAAGCTACAATGTAAATATATATGATTTTTGTTAATTATGCCTTAATACAGCTAAGGTATAAAAATGTTTATCTCCGTGATGCGTTATTTCCTAAATACAGTCTTTCAATTTTCCAAGATGAAAAATTTTAGGAAACTTATGATACAACAATGTGAATTTACTTTTCACCTCTGAGGTATGCACTGAAAAGTGATTAAAATGGTAAATTTTATGTTTCCACAACAATTAAAAAACTTAAACTTACTTGAAGTATCTAATATCAAATGGTGATCATTTCTTCTTCAAATGAAGTTAGAAATCATTTGCATTGGCTAGTAGGACAGTAATAGCAGACCCATGTGTATCACCATTTTTTACTTTCTCTCTAATGCTCTGTTTTCCAAATTTCTGATCCAAATTAAGAGACTCCAATTAGTTATTTTTTCATCTATAAGACTTCATGGACATTCTCCTTTATTTTTTTGGTTAGAGTCTATTCATCATTATTAACTTGCAATTAACCTTCTCAGGCAAGCTTTCTTTGGCATCTCTGAAAATGGAGCAGAAACTGTTATATAGCAAGTGCATATGAATATGTTTGTACGTGTTTACATGTGTATGAACGCCATAAGAGCTGGCGGCCCTGGAGCTCACTCTGGTGTTGCTGGCTGGAGTTATCTTATGGAGGAAACAAACTTCCTTCATTCTTAGTCAAATGGACCGTGAATGTGTATATCTCCTTTCCTGACATTAGGTGTAAATTCATGACCAGATTAGGCCAGATTAGAAACATAAAATTTCAAGACATAAGCTCTCATTAGTTTAGGAATGAGCATGTGACGAAAGATATGCAAATGATAATTAATACTTTGTGCTACTTTCTGGAATGACTATGATATGAACCAATTGAGATTACAAGCCATGTGAAAGATACAGGCCTTAGAACTATAACATACTATGGTCATTTTGCCAGTATTCTATGTAGGAACAAGGTAAACCTTGGAGAGTATTATTTGAACATCTGGATCTACCCATGCCTTAAAATCAAGATACTAGTCCAGGGAAGAATACATTTTAAAAAATCTTATCTTAGATTTGTTATTTATTTTCCATATAACTATAATATCTTAATTACTCAACATCAAGGAGCTATATTTTACAAGTTAAGAATACTTTTTTGAAATTTTTGAACCTGATATGATTCAGATTTTGAATTTTATAGCTCATAAATATGTACATGAAGATCTTGAGGATAGTATCCAGGTCTACACATGAAATTCATGTATACTTAACACTTTTTCTACATACAGACTTTAAGTAACTTTATACTGTATTTCCTATGTTTTGACTCTAACCCATCACATGAAATCAGATGAGCAATCATCCACTTACGGAGTCAAGTCATATCAAAAAAGTTTTAAATTTTGGAGGTTTTTAGACTTTCAATTTGGTTGTTTGACCGATTATTGTTCAACGAGTAAATAGTTAAGGAAACAGAAGATTTATGTATACAGCATTTTCAGATGTTATACTGGTCACATTTCTAGAAGAAACATTGTAGTGATGATTCTGGTCTTTTTAAAATGGTACATGCTAATTATAATCTGCTTTTTCTTTAATAGCACAATTAAAAGTGCAGTAGTTTGGGACAGAGGCGAATAACTCAAACTATATAAAGCGTAAATTAAAAAACAAACCCATCGATTTCTGGTGCATGCTTTCCAGATCACTGATTAAAGCTCTGTACATCTATCGTTAACATTTTCCAGGTGGCACAATTTGGTAACATTGATACATTGAATCTCCTATGGAACTTCACATTAGGTAGACAGGGAAATTTTAGCCAGTAGGATTTCTTCAATGAACTTAATTAATAGTATGGTCTAAAACTTCCGTGTGGACAGTATCTATTGAAACTTCCTAATACTTATGATTTAGTTAAAAATGCACTTGTGGGGATGAAAGCATGGCCTAAAGAATAGCACTTGACAGGATGTCTGACTTAATCATTCTCTCCAGCAAGTCAGAAAAGTGTTCACAGAAGCAATTATGGAAGGGGGGGTGGTGGTGAAAGGAATTCCTGGTGAAAGGAATTGGAATTTCTGATAATTCCTAATTCCACATGGTCCTGTAAAGCTATGAATGTAGAAAGCAATCTCAAGGTCAATAAGATTAGTCAATGAAATTTTTACTGTCAGGTGGAAGAGTATTTAAAATGTTTCTAATCTATAACTTTTGGAAAGTGTATGGAAAATCTAACATCCTATTTATTTCTATTCAATTAAAATAATTGCTGCTTCAGATAGAGCAAAGGAAGGCATTTTGTTAGGAAGCTTTAAAAATTTTCCTTTCTAAACTTAAGGAAAAATATGATAGATTTTCTAAGAAATCTAAACACTATCTTCTACAATTGCTAGTTTACATTCCCACCTATAAAGGATTATGGTACCATTTCCTCCATGTACTTACCAGCATTTATTGTTTGTGGATTTTTTTTGTATGAGATCTATTTTAACTAGGGTGAGGTGAAACCTCATCGTGGTCTTGGTTTACATTTCCTTGATGGCTAGTTATCCTGAACATTTTTTTATGTGTATGTGGGTAATTTGAATTTTCTATTTTGAAAAATGACTGTTTAAGTTCTTTGCTTGTTTCTTAACTGGATTGTTAAGTCTGTTATTTGGTTTCTTGAGCTCTTTATAGATTCTGGGTATTAATATTAACCCTTTATCAGTTACATAGTTTGAAAATATTTTCTTTTATTAAACTTATTTAATAAATATAAATTTTGAAAGTACAACTTTTGGATTATAGCGGTTTCTCTCCCATAACCACCTTCCCACCTGCAAACCATGCCAATTCCTATGCCCTCTGCTATCCCATTCTTCATTAAGATTCATTTTTAATTTTCATTTGCTTCTTCATTGTATTGAGTACTTCCTCTGCAGTGCAGAAGCTTCTTAGCTTGATGCAATCTCATCTGTCTGTTTTTGCTTTAATTGTCTGTGTTTCTGGGGTCTTTTGCAAGAAATTCTTCACCTATGCTCATGTCTCAGAGTTTCCCCAAGTGTTCTCTAATAACTTGATGGTATCAGCCTCTATATATTACAACCTTGATCACTTGATTTGATTTTTGTATAAAGTGTAAGGTGGAGGTCTTATTTCATACTTCTGCACATTGAGATTGAATTTTCCCAATGCCATGTGGTGAAGACACTGTGCTTTCTCCAAGGATTGATTTTAGCTTATTTGTCAAAGATTACTTGGCTGATTACAAACTACACTGATTGATTTCTGTGGTTTCTCTTCTCTTCAATTTATATATATATATATATATATATATATATATATATATATATATGTCTATTTTTGCCAGTACCTGGCTGTTTTGATTATAATTGTCTGACAGTATATCTTGGAAGCTGGTATTGTGAAGTCTCTGGTTTTGTTTTTGTTGTATAAAATTGATTTAGCTATTCAGAGTTTCAGGAGAATTAGAATTAGTTCTTCCTTAAAAGTCTGGTAGAATTCTCCAGTGAAGGTATCTGGTTCTGGACTTTTCTTTATTGGGAGGATCTTTATTGATTCAGTATCTGTCTTTGTTATTCTATTTAGATTTTCTGTGTCTTCCTGACTCAGTTTTGTTTGATTGTACTTGTCCAAGAATCTATATATTTCTTCCAGATTTCCCAATTTGTTGATAAGTAGCTGTTTATAGTAATTCCTGATGATCCTTTTTATTTCTGTGGCATTCATTGCTGCATCTCCTTTTTCATCTCTTATGTGGGTATTCTTTTGTTTTTTATTGTTTGGCCAATGGTCTATTGATTTTATTTTTTCAGAACCAGCTCTTCATTTCACTGATAATTTGTATCTTTTCTTTATTCTCTAATTCTAAGTATTTCTATCCTCTTACTAATTGTCATTTGTTGTTGCTTTTCTAGGTCCTTGAGATGCCTTGATCATTTATTTGATGGCTTTCCAATTTCTTGATGTAGGTACTAATTGCTATACATTTACCTATTAATACTGCTTTTGCTGTATCCCAAAAAATTTTGACATGTTTTATTGTCATCTTCATTCATTTCCAAGAATTTTTTGGATTCCGCTTCATTTTTTTCTATGACCCAGTATTCTTTCAGGGGCATGTTGTTCTGTCTCCATGTGTTTGTATGTTTTCCAGAGATTCTTAGGTTGATCATTTCCAGCTTCATTCCATTGTGGTCAGAAAAGACACATGGTAAAATTTTAATTTTTTAATTTGCTGAGACTTGCTTTATGGCCCTGTATATGGTCTATCCTAGAGCTGGTTCCATGCACTGATGAAAGAAATGTGTATTCTTCAACTGTGGGATAAAGTGTTTTCCACTTATTAGTTATGTCCATTTGATCCATAGTATTGATTAGCTCTGTTGATTTTCTGTCTAGTTGATCTGTTCATTTTTTAAATTCTGACCTATTATCTGAAGATCAGAATGCTGCAGAGCTTTGACAGTATACCATAAGCTTTGCTCTGTTCCCCCAAATATTCTTTGATGTAGTTTTTGGGTTCTTGTCAAAATAAACCAGTCCACTCAGAGTTCAAAGCTGTGATTTTTAGCCTTACAAACCCTCATGGGTGAAAATATAAACAGCTTCTTTCAATAAAGTTGAAACCTCAATGTTATTCCAAGTGCCCATCATGGTGTGATTGGTTGGTTATCAACTCAGTTTTTTTTATTCTTAGAAAATATTATTTTTTACATTAGAAATTGGGTTTTTGAAACCCTATAGAATTGGATTCTAGTGAGACCATGAAATAACAACCTTGTTATTTAAAATATGTCATTCTAGGCTTAGTTACTTCAAATGTATGATGAATGCACTGATACTGTGTATATCCATCTCTTGCCTTTTGGAAGATTATCTAAATTAATTCTGTCAAATAAAATAAAGTGCTCCATAATATGATTTTTTTCTGTATCGCTGAGCAATAGTTTTCTTTACATAACTCTGTATATTTCATGGTAATTAATAGTGACATGGTTGAATAAATTATAGCACAGTAATACCATGAAGTTTTAAACTGCAATAAAGTAATTGAGAACACTGCTAGATAAGATAAATATATATATATAAAATATAAAAGACTATAGTTTATCAATTATATGATGGTGATGGCTCAAATAACTGAGCACCTGTAACCCATCAGGTAGAATTACTGCTTTCTCTCTTTGATCTAGCATTTGTGGTCATTTGAGGCATCAACAATGTTTATATTTAAACACATTTATGTTTACATTTAAATATATTATAAAGCAAAAAAATCATAATATTACCAAAGGAAAATAAGTATATAGGACTGATGGAGAGAACATATTTAGAATCTAAAATTGTTATAATACCTTCTTTTAGATTTGTGTTGCAACCACACAAATCTACATAATTTTAAAATTTAATCCAAAAACACTAGTATCAGAAAACAGTGATTTGAAGGCAGTAGCACTATTAATATTCAGATTTATTTTCTTTGAGTTCTTTAGAGAGATGGATGACTGTTAGGCTATATAAAATGTGAGTCCAAATTAGGTTTTTGGTTAAGATTCATTTATTTATTTGAAAATCGGCATACAGAGAGAGATCTTCTGTCATCTGGATTATTCCCCAGATAGCTATGATGGACAGAGCTGGGGCAGAACCAAACCAGGAGCCAAGTACTTTTTTCAGATGTCCCATGTGGGTGACAGAGGCCCAAACAATTGAGCCATATACAGCTACTTTTCCCAAGCCATTGTCAGGGAGCTGGATAAGAAGTGGAGCAACCAGGACAGGAACCAGAACTCATTTGGGATACCAGTCATTGTAGATAGTGGCTTTACCCACTATGCCACAATGTATGCCTCCATATCATCTTATGGTAAAAGAAAGAAACCATCAAAGTCTATTAGGAATGAAAGAAAAACTACCCAGAGTAGGTTAAAAGACACATGAGTGATATAAGATATAGCAACTGGAAAATATGAGACTGACCTCAATAAGAAAAATGGAAGCAAAATTTTTAATCATATCAAATAACTTAACATCTATGAATTTATAATTTTAACTTTTATTTAATACATATAAACTTGCAAAGTACAACTTCGGATTATAGCGGCTTTTCCCCCCATAACCACACTCCTACCCGCCTCCATCCCATCTCCCACTCCCTCCCCCATCCCATTCTTAATCAAGATTCATTTTCAATTATCTATATACAGATCAATTTTTTATATACTAAGTAAAGATTTCAACAGTTTGCACCCACACAGAAACACAAAGTATAAAGTATTGTTTGAGTACTAGTATTACCATTAATTCACATAGTACAACACGTTAAGGACAGAGATCCTACATGGGGAGTAAGTGCACAGTGACTCCTGTTCTTGATTCAACAATTGACACTCTTGTTTATGGTGTCAGTAGTCACCCGAGGTTCTTGTCATTAGTTGACAAGCCTAGGGAAGCCTTTTGAGTTCGCCAACTTTGATCTTATTTAGACAAGGCCATGGTCAAAGTGGAAGTTCTCTCCTACCTTCAGAAAAAGGTACCTCTTCCTTTGATGGCCCCTTTTTTCCACTGGGATCTTACTCGCAGAGATCTTTGATTTAGGTCATCTTTCTTTCTTTCTTTCTTTCTTTCTTTCTTTCTTTCTTTCTTTCTCTCTCTCTTTCTCTCTCTCTTTCTCTCTCTCTTTCTCTCTCTTTCTCTCTCTCTTTCTCTCTCTCTTTCTCTCTCTTTCTCTCTCTTTCTCTCTCTCTTTCTCTCTTTCTCTCTCTCTTTCTCTCTCTCTTTCTCTATCTCTCTCTTTCTCTCTTTCTCTCTTTCTCTCTTTCTCTCTTTCTCTCTCTTTCTCTCTTTCTCTCTTTCTCTCTTTCTTTCTTTCTCCAAAGTGTCTTGGGTTTCCATGCCTGAAAAACTCTCATGGGCTTTTTAGCCATATCCGAACACTTTAAGGGCTGATTCTGAGGCCAGAGTTCTGTTTAGGACATCTGCCATTCTTTGAGTCTGCTGTGTATCCAGCTTCCCATGTTGGATTGTTCTCTCTTTAAATTCTATCAGTTGGTATTAGCAGACACTAGTCTTGTATATATGATCCCTTTGACACTTAATCATATCATTATGATCAATTATGAACTGAAACTGATCACTTTGACTAGTGAGATGTAATTAGGTGCATATACCTTTACAATAGTTCATCTTCTTGTTGAATTGATCCCTTAATCATTATATAGTGCCCCTTTTTTTCTCTCTTAGTTTATTTTGTCTGATATTAAGATGGTGATGCCAACTCTTTTTTGGTTTCTGTTCGCATGGAATATCTTTTTCCAACCTTTCACTTTCAGTCTGCATGCATCTTTGTTGGAAAGATGTTTCTTGTAAGGAGCAAATAGATGGGTTTTGTTTTTTAATTCATTCAGCCAGTCTGTGTCTTTTAACTGGAGAGTTGAGTCCATTAATGTTCAATTTGACTATTGCTAAGTAGTGACTTTTCCCTGCCATTTTCCAAAGATATTTCTAATATATGCTTTGAACTTCCTGTGATCTTTTACTGAGAAATTTTCCTCTACCTTCTTTCATATTGATGGCCGTGTTTCCGTGTGTAACAACACATTTTTTAGCATCTTTTGCAGGGCTGGACAAGTGGTGAAAAATTGTTTCAATATCTGTTTGCTATGAAAGGTCTTTATTTCACCTTCATTCACAAATGAGAGCTTGGCAGGATATAATATTCTGGGCTGGCAGCTTTTTTTCTCTTAGTACTTGGGCTATATTCACCATTCTGTCCTAGCCTGTAGGGTTTCTGATGAGAAGTCTGCTGTTAGTCTGATTGGAGATCTTCTGAGAGTAATCTGACATTTCTCTCTTGCACATTTTAAGATCTTTTCTTTGTTTCACTGTGGTGAGTTTGATTACAATGTGTCATGGTGAGGATCTCTTTTAGTCATGTTTATTGGGGGTTCTATGTGCTTCCTGTACTTGGATGTCTCTTTCCTTCTCCAAATCCGGGAAGTTTTCTGATAGTATCTCACTAAAAAGGCCTTCTAATCCTTTCTCTCCATGCCTTCAGGAACTCCTAGAACCTGAACGTTGGTTTTTTTAATAGTATCCTGTAGATTCCCAACAATATTTTTTTTAGATTTCTAATTTCCTCTTCTTTTCTTTGGTGTGACTGTATACTTTCCTGTACTCTGTCTTCTAAGTCCTATATTCTCTATTCTACCTCACTGATTCTGTTTTTAAGGCTCTCGAATGTGTTTTTCATTTGTTCTATTGAATTCTTCTTTTCATTTTGGTTTCTCTTCAATATCTCAGTTTCATGTTCTGCTAAATTCCTCATTTCATTTTGATTCCTCTTTAAGATTTCTTTTTCACGAGAGATTTTCTGCCCTGTCCTGTATGGATTTCTGTAGTTCATGCATTTGTTTTTGATAACTTCTAAATGTTCTTATCATAAATTTTTTGAAATCCTTATCTTGCATTTCTTCTATCTCATCATCTTCATAATCTTGTATTGGAGTGTATCGCTCATTTAGGAGTGTCACAATGTCTTCCTTGTTCTTGTTTCCTCATTTTTTGCATTTGTTGTTTGGCATTGTGGAGATATTCTTTGGTTTCTTTTTTTTTCCTCATTGTTGTGGCTTTTTTTCATTATACTATGACTCTAGATTAAGTGGACTGTCTGCTCTTGGTGAATCTCTAGAGGCTTGTGATGGGTGTGCCCAGAGAGCTCTATTCAGTTCTTCAGGGTTAAGGGTGTGCCAAAGGTGACACACCCAAGTTTGGTATGGTAAATCTTCCCTCCCTCCCTCCCTCCCTCCCTCCCTCCCTTTCTCTCTCTCTCTCTCTCTTTTATTCAGAAGGGTAGTAATTCCACTCAGCTGAGCTCTTCTCCTTGATGGCAATCAGTGTCTGAGCACTAGCCCCAGTGGGTATAATATTTGCTCTGTCCCAAGGATCACACAAAAGATCTGTGCAGTCCTCAGTGTAAACTCAGATTCCCCTGCAATGTCTCTCACCAGGTTGCCAATATTACTGAGTTTGTGGCATCTCACACCATGAATACTCATGTCTCAGCCACACCGTGAGTTCTCCCACACACCCTAATTTTTTTTTTTTTGTCACAGTCCCGGTTCATAAGCTTAGCATATTCACTAGTTCTTAGTCTCATGTTATTACTCCCAACCAGAGTCAAGTTTTCCTGTTTGCCCTGAGCTGGCACAGCTGTTATGTATGTCCAAAACTGCGCCTGCTCTATTGTCTCACACCCCTTTGTAAGGTGTGTGGAGAGAGAGAATCCTGTCTGTACTGTCCCTTTTGTTTTTTCTCTCCTCTAGTTAGGGTGGTGTACTTTTCTCCATGGGGCTTCAAGCCTTGTTCCCTCTAGGCTCTTCCTGCCATTTTTCTGCCAGTGTCTCAGGCTCCTGTGGTTTCACCTCACCTCTGTTTCCAGCACTGGTTTGGAGGAGAAGATTCTTGGCAGCTGGGCTCCCAAGCCATGGGTGCCCATGTCCTCCACATAGATCCACTGTGTCCCTCTAATTCCAAAAGAGTTCCCTCTGCAGCTTTTTCCCTAACTCTTCCCTGAGACTTCACTATCTCCACTTTTATTAAACTATCTTTTCCTGGAATATCAGTGAGCTCCCTCCCTATTTTGCCATCTTGGAGCCCCTGTGAGTTTATAATTATAACACATAATCACATGCATCTATATAGAATGCTAGTGAATCAATTCATTATTCTAAAAGTTACAAATAAGCATAAAATGTTTTAATAATGTGTTTTCTGAGCAGTTTAACATTAAAACACCTCAAAGACAGCTATTACCATCATGTGCTTCTGCTGAAAACAGGAAATGTGGACTTCTGTCCTGATGGCATGCTGTACAGAAAATAAGGGCTTAGGCCTTACATCTGGTTCTGGAGAGAATTCAAAAAGGAGGATGAGTAGAATTAAACTCCCCTGAGAAGTAGTAGCCGTAAACTATGTAAGACTCAATTTGAAGGTCCTGGGTTACCAAGAAACACTGGCTAAGAAACCAGAGTTCAAAGCTATGATTTTTAGCCTCACAAACCCTCATGGGTGCAAATATAAAAGTTGAAATCTCAATGTTATTCTAAGTGCCCATCATGGTGTGATTGGTGGGATATCAATTCAAGCTTCTGTCTTTGATATGTCTGTTGTGGGCACTTAGGGAGTGAATAGTGGATGGGAGATGTATCTTTCTTCCCCTCAAATAGATAAACATACACATGTATACAAAATCAGGTTAAAATGAATGTATAAAATATTGAAAATGAAAAAATAAAATTAAACAGAATAAAAGGAAGTTAAGACAAACATGAAAAAAGTATTAGTAAACTAGGAGTTATATTTCTAGAGATCATCTAGAAAGCAGTAAAATATGCTAAGTTCAAAGGGATGCAGAATGTTGGAATAATATAACTAAAGTGCTCGATCCCAGGAATAAAAAAAAATGATCTATATGAATGGGAAATTTATATGCTTTTCAACCAACATAGACTACATGTAAAATTGACAAATTATTAAATCATAATAGAGAGCTCATATCTTTATCTTTACAGATCATTTTCACTATTTCTTATGAAAAAATTGAAGAGAAATTACATATCTAACACAGAATTCCCTTGTTTGGATGTTAATAAGATACTTCTAAATCATTTTGCACTCAAAAATCAAAATGACACATTAAAAATTATCATTATGTAACAATCATTGAAGATTCATTGTTTATAGAACTACTCACAATGCTAAATGTTCATTGTTTGGGTAATGAAAGAAGATAAACTATTGAGCCAAGTTCCAGAAGTTAGTCATAGACCGTAGAGTTAAACTGACAGAAAATTGAAGAAAATAACTAAAATGATAAAATAATGTTGTTTTGTTTATAACAGCTCTGTGGTATATCTTAAAATCTGGTATTATGATGCCTCCAGCTTTGTTCTTTTTATTCAGGATTGCTTTGTCTATATACAGGCTTTTGTGATTCCATAGAACTTTTTTTTTTGTCTGTGAGGAATGTTATTGGTATTTTGTTGGAGATTGCTTTGAATTATAAATGGCTATTGGTATTAAGGACATTTTTAAAATATTCATTCAAAAATACCTTGAACATTGGAAATTTTTCTATTTTTGAAGGATTATATTTATTTGAAAGGCAGAGTGACAGAGAAAGAGTAAGAGACAGAGAAAGAGATCTTTCATTCACTGTTTCACTCCCCAAATGGCTCCAATGGTCCTGGGGCTTACGCTGGGTAACACCAAAGATGGGACCCAGGAACTCCATCCATATATCCCAAATGGGTGGCAGGGACCCAGGTACTTGGGCAATCTGCTGCTGCTTTTCCAAATGTATTAACTGGAAGCTGGCTGGGAAGTGGAGTGGCCAAGATCTGAACCGCTGTTCTGAAATGAGATCCAGATGTTTCAAGTAGTGACTTAACCCTTGAACCACAATGGTGGCCACTGATCTTTCTATTAGTGTTTTGTAATTTACATTATATTGTTCTTTCTCATCCCTAGTGCAATTCAATTTATTTTGAAGTATTTTTTGGTAGCTACTATAATAGTATTGCTCTCATAATTTCTTTCTCAATTAATTATTGGTGTATAAAAATACTGTAGATTCTGAGTCCTCCAACTTTACTGAATTTATTAATCAGTTTAAATAGTTTCTTGGTATGGAGTCTTTAGATTTCTCTCCATGCAGAATAATATAATCTGCAAATGGGGAGATTTTATTTCCTCCTTTCCTATTTGCATGGTTTTTAAAAGATTTTATTCATTTCTTTGAAAAGTAGAGTTACAGACAGACAGGAAGCCACATAGAGAAAGGTCTTCCACCTGCTGGTTCACTCCCCAAATGGCCACAATGGCTGGAGCTGGGCCAGTCTGGAGCCAGGAGCCTGGAGCTTCCCCCGGGTCTCCCATGTGGGTGCAAGGGCCCAAGCACTTGGGCCATCTTTGACTGCTTTCCTAGGCCATAAGCAGAAAGCTGGATTGGAATAGGAGCAGCCGGGACAGGAATTGGCACTTACATAGGCTACCATTGCTTTAGGCAGAGGGTTAGCCTACTATATCACTGCACCAAACGTACTTCCTTGCTTTTTACTTCTTTCTCTTGCCAATTTTTTCTGGCTAGAACTTCTATTATTACACTTAATAAGAGCAATGAGAATAAACACCTTCATGGCACTGGCATAAAAAGACATACAGACTGGGGCCAGCACTATGGCATAACTGGTAAAGCCGCTGCCTGAAGTGCTGGCATCCCATAAGGGTGCTGGTTCATGTCCCAGTTGCTCCACTTCCTATCTAGCTCTCTGCTATGGCCTGGAAAAGCAGTATAGGATGGCCCAAGTCCTTGGGCCTCTGTACTCAACGTGGGAGACCTGAAGAATCTCCTGGCTCCTGACTTCGGATTGGTGGAGCTCCGGCTGTTGCCACTGGGGGAGTGAACCAGGAGATGGAAGATCTCTCCCTCCTTCCCTCCCTCCCTCCCTTCTTACCTCCCTCCCTTCCTACTTCCTTCCTTCTCTCTGCTCTGTGTAACTCTGACTTTCAAATAAATAAATCCGTCTTTAAAAAATAAGACATACAGACCAATGGAATAGAATAGAGATCACAGAAAAGATTTCACACATCTAAACCAGCTGATATTTGACAAAGGCACCAAAAACATTCAATAAATTATGTTTGTGGGAGTCAGCATATAGCCTGACAGTTAAGAGACCAGCATTCCATATCAGAGTGCCTGGAGTTGATTCCCAACCGTGGCTAAATTCTAGCTTCCTGCTGACGCAACACTTTGGAGGCCATAGTGACGCCAGTAGTTAGGTTCCTGCTAAAACCAAACAAAAAGTCCTCCTCCCCTTGCTTAATAGCTGTCTGACATACTACTGAGAAGCCATCATCATTCCTTGCCACCTGTTAATAGAAATTTGCCATCCTATAATAGCAGCGCTTTCAGAACAAAACAAAAAGCTTTCTTTTCAGAGCCCCTGATAAAACTGGATAGAACCAGCTGCAGCCAGCCTTGTAACCAGGGTCTGCACAAGATTGACTCAGCCTCACCCCAGAGGGTTATCTTATGGTTCGTTATGTTAAATGACACTCCTCTGATGACATTGCAGTAGCTATTTTTGAAGAAAAAATGTATGTAAAGAGGATTTGTCAAGGCAAATGGTCAGAGAACTTTACCCACCACTCCTTTCCTCTGTACTTAGTGGGTTCTATCACTTTGTTTCACTCATTTCTGCTCCAATTACCTGAACTCCATTAATTCCGAAACCTTTTGTGTATGGGAGATGCATTTGGGCTTTGACACGATTTGTCCCTTTCTCCTACAAGCCTATAGTTAATAATAAATGTTCTCTTTCTCAAAAGGCTAGTTCAGTGTGATTGTAAGAGCAATCGTGTGTGCAAGAGCAGGGTGTCCTATCTGGTAACACTGCCAACCACATAGACCACCGGGATTACAATCTCAATCTTGCTTCCAGCTTGGCTACAGTAGTTGTAGGAATTCAGAAAGTTAATCAAATGTAGATATGAGCTCTCTTTTTCTGTCAATCTTTCTTTTTCCATCTCTTCCCCTCTCATCCTCTCTCCCCCTCTCCTTCTCAAACATTTAAAAACTATATAGTGCTGGGAAAGTACATATCTGTATGCAGACGATTAAAGCAAGCCTGATCCCTGCACCTCCACCTCCCACTGACTTTTCATTCTATACAAAGTCAAAAATCTAAATGTTGGATCAAAGATCGAAATATTAAATATGAACCTATGAATCAACTAGAAGAAAACATGGAAGAAATACTTCTAGACCTTGGTAAAAGAAAGTATCTTTTTGTATTAGATCCCTGAAGCACATGCAACAAAATCAAAATCAGAAAATTGGGATTATATCAAATTAGGGAGATTCTGCCTACAAAGAGAAACAATAGAGACCAGCGCTGTGGTGTAGCAGGTAAAGCTTGCAGCCAACAATGCAGGCCTCCCATATGAGTGATGGTATGAGTCCTGGCTGTTCCACTTCTGATCCAGCTCCCTGCCAATGAGCCTGGAAAAGCAGCAGAAGATGGCCCTTGTACTAGGGCCCCTGCACTCACTTGGGAGATCTGGAAGAAACTCCTGGCTCCTCCCTTCCAAAAGGCCCAGTTCCAGCCATTGCAGCCATTTGGAGTGTGAACCAGAGGTTGGGAGACTTCTCTATCTTCCACTTTCTCTTTATAAATCTGCTTTCAAAAAATAAATACCTCTTTTAAAGATTTATTTAATTATTTGAAAGTTACACAGAGAGGAGAGGCAGAGAGAGAGGGAGAGGGAGAGGTCTTCCATCTGCTGATTTACTCCCCAGTTAGCTGCAATGGCTGGAGCTGTGCCAATCTGAAGCCAGGATCCTGGTCTCCAGTGTGGGTGCAGGGGTCCAAGGAGTTGGGCCATTTTCTACTTCTTTCCCATCTTCTGCTTTCCCAGGGCATAGCAAAAAGTTGGATTGGGATTTGAACTGGCACCCATTTGGGATGCCAGCACTGCAGGCAGTGGCTCTACCCACTCTGCCACAGTGCTGGCCCCAATAAATAGTTTTAAAAAGGGAAATATCAACACAATGAAGAAGCGACTGACAATGAAAAAAAAAATTGCAGACTATTCATCTAATGTAGAATTGATATACAGAACATATGAGGAACTGATAATCCTCAACATCAACAACAACAAAATGTGTTGCTAAGAGCAGAATGATAACTGCCGAGACCTAAGGCAGCTGGGGTGCTGTATGACACTGTGAAGATCCCTTGCAATTCCTTCCTAAATAACATGACCTTTCAACAAACCCTTTCTGTAACCAAGGAAACATCCCCTATACTTAGAAAAGAGTGAGTTTTATATCGCAGGGCCATTGCAAGAAGAGGGATTTTAATGAACCATTATTTGCCTCTCTGCATTTGTGTATCAGTATTGCTGCAGAGTTGTATAAAACTTCATTTCACAACTTTGTAAAACTAATGGTTAAGGTTATTATGCTGCTGTAGCTTTAATGATCTGTGATTAAAATGTACCATGTATGGGCGAAGGGATCATTTTTCCACTCAATTATTATTTGTAGCCATTGTCTATATCCCTACTGATCTTTATCTTTTTGCTTTTAACTTGTTAAATTTCTTATTTGGTGAAGTATTAAGCCTTTTAAATGTAATGTAGTTTAAAATACTTTATCTCAAAAACTGAAAAAACAAAAAGGGAAAAGGAAAGGTGGTGGGAGGGAGTAAAAATGAGGGAGTGAGTGAGGAAGGGAACATAATTATATTCTTATAATTGTATCTATAGATGACATTGGATCTGTTAAAATTATAAGTTTTTAAGAAAACTGTTACAGTGCAAATAGGACTGTAATTTAATTCCCTAATCAATAATCAAATATGTTAACTATTACCTGGTGTTCGTAAATACATAAAACAATTATCAGTATCACTGGCTATCAGGAAAATGCAACTAAAAATCATAAATAGGAACATCTCTCTCCCATTTGAATGACATTAGCAAAGAGAAAATAATTGCTGGCAAGATTTTGAATAAAAAGGAACCTTTATATACTGTTGGGAAAGAAAATTAGTATAGATATTATGGAATTAAGTATGCAGGTTCCCCACACAACTAAAATTAGGTCTAGCACATGACTAACCCTCTTGTGGATATATATCCAAAGAAAATAAAATCAGCCTATGAAAGATTTATCCACAATCACATGTTCATTGCATCACTATTAAAAAAAAAAGCCAAGATACAGAATCAGTGTAGGTGATCATGATGGATAAGTGGGTTCAAAAAAAAAAAAAAAAGAAGAAAAGAAAATGGTAGTATATACAATTGAAGTTCACTCAGCTTTAAAAAGGAACTAAATCCTTCCATAGTATTTTCCATAATTTTGTAAAATAAGGTTGAAATCATGTTAGTTGAAATAAGCCAAACAAAATAGTACAAACATTGTGTATTCTCTTGCATATGTGGAAGAAAAGATAATGGTTGCTTTGCAGTTAGAATAGTGGTTACTAGAGTGTGGGAGGGGTGAGGGGAGGAAAATTGAGAGAGGTTAGATAACTTGAACTAAAATATAGTCAAGAGTAACAAATTCTAGTTTTACATTGCAAAATAGTATGACTGATGCTCAGAATAATGGGTGATATACTCAATGTAAAACTGGAAGAAAGAAATTGATAGGCTCCAGGTATAAAGGATAAGGAAATGGAAAGGCTGGTTTCTTGGGTTGATTAGTTTATGCACTATATATATGCTGGAATATTATATGTTTGCCCATAAAGATGAATGGATATTACATGTTAATCATACATTTCAAAAATAAAATATTTTAAAACCAATATTAATAAGGGAAATAGATTATGCAAATATTTCCCAACTATAGTATATAAGTTACTATATACAAAAGGAAATCAAAAATACATGGAAAATGTGACTTATATTTTAACTTTTTGAAGTACTTTCATCTGTATTTTATAATGTTTTGTCATATACTTAAAACATAAATGCATTTTAAATATATTAAAAAGCTGCAGAAGGAATAAAAATATCATGTACAAATTTATCCTAATCTACTTGAAAAATTATATGAAAATATATAAAACATGGCCCTCATTTCAAATAGAGCTTTCCCAATATACTCAAGAAATATGTTGAGCTTAAGTATACTTAACATCTATTAAATTGAATCAGCAGCTTAAAATATTCCTAAAGAGAACACAAGACTCAGATGGCACAGGGATTAGTTACATTAAAATTCAAGAGGATCTTTCACAACATTAAAAAAATTAAAACCTCATGGATTACTGCTTAATTTATGAAATCAGGATTATTTGACAGTATTTCTAGACAAGGATTGTGCTACAGAAAAATCATAAGTCAGTTTTCCACTTGGAACCCTCCTGAACAATTATTTATACATCATAACCAATAATCAAAAAAGGAATCATGACCAAGTGGAGTTTAAGCCAAGAATAAAATTTTAATTTAATATTGGAAAATGATGAATTCAACAAAAGAACAGTACAACATCATGTACTGGGTGCAGAAAAACTTAGCATCCATAATAATCAAAGTTTCAAGTTAACAGAATTAGAAGTAAACATGCTTAACTTGATAAGAGGTATTTTAAAATAATAACAATGATGGAGAGCAGAGATTATACTAAAACATTTTACTGAAGTCCACGAGCCCTAAAAATAACCCATTGCTCCTGCTATTAAATATTGCTCTCATGGTTTTACAAATGATGGACTTGCCCCTGTAGAAAAGCAAAAGTAATCCACAGATAAAGGATTAGATTCACTAAGAGTTTAGCAAGTTTTCTGCTATCAATTTAGTCTTACAATATAAATTGCATTCAATACATTTATAATATGCTGCTAGAATATAGCTAAAATAAAACCTTACTTACATGATGTAATCCCTTAGGAATATATTCTTTGATGTAAGCTTATGACCATTTTTATTTTCTCTGCCAAAGTTAACTAACTCAAAGTGCACATTTTATGTTAGATATATTTTCAAATTTTGGATGATATTTTCATATTTTACAAAATTAGTGATGGGAATGAAGCAAGTAAAATGTTTTGTGTCTTAGTCCATTTTGTGTTGCTATAACAAAATACCTGAGGCCACGTAAGTTGTAATGAGAAGAGGTTTATTTCATTCATAATTGTAGAGGCCGGATACGTAAAGCTCAGGGAGCGACATCTGGAAGGAGGCTCATACTTTATCAAACCATGGCAGATTGTATAACATAGCAGGAATGCATGAAACAGGACACATAGCAAAAAGAAGTCAGAGAAAACCAAAAGAGCCAAACTCACTTTATAATGAACCACTTTTTCAGTTAACTAATCTAGTTTTCTCACGGTGGTGCCCATATGAGTTAATTACCTTCTTCTAAGTTTGACTTTTTAAAGATCCACCACCTCTCAATACTGTTCCTTTGCAAACCAAGCTTCCAACACAATATATATGGGAAATAAAACATATCCAAACCATAGCGTCTTTCTTCCCTACACTGCAATACTGGGATGATACTACAAACCTCAGCAAAGGGCTGATATATTGTGTTGACAATTTTATTATTCCTTTATTACTTGATAAATATTTTTATCCTACAGAGAAGTACAAATTTTTGGTTGATTATGAATCATGCCACTGATTTACAACACTTATTTTTTCTTTTTAAATATTCATTGAGATGGGGGCTATGCTGCTTTACTTTTATGGACAAAAATTCTGTGTGAAAACAGACTTTAAATTGTGTGTATATTTTTTTATATATGTTTATTTTGAGGAGAAATAACTAATAAACAGTGTGATTTACACATAAGAATATACAGCTCAGTGATAATTTACATATGCATACTTCCTGTAAACATTAAGATCAAAGTTGAGTACAACCCCAGCTCTGGTGAATTCCAACTTCAGAGGAATCCACCAATCTAACTTTTATTTCCATAGATTATTTTTGCCAGGTCATGCATTTCATTTAAATGAAATATAAAAATATGATCTGATGTTTTGTTGGACTTCTTTTGATTAATACTTTAGATATGTTTCATGTTTCTGTGTTTTCTATTGCTCTTGATTGCTCAAAATTTATTTATGCATTCTGATAAAGACACATATTTGAGTAATTTACTATTTTACATCCTTAAATTAACTGCAAACATTTGTTAATGATTTTTTGTGAAAAATCATTATTTTCATTTGGGTACATACCTAATAGAATTGGTGTACTATTAAGTGCATGTTTAGTAGGTAGTGCTAAGCATTTTTATAAATTTCTTGAACTAGTTTATATTTTTACCTACAAATTCTAGCTGATCTAGAATATTAGTAGTATTTCCATAATCAATATTTGCTATTGACTGCTTTTTGTTGCTTTGTTTTTGTCCATTTTGTTGATACTATGGTTTGAATAACATAAGGCTCCCAACAACCTTTGGAGTTTAAGTCACAGTTTGCAATATTGGTATCCCATATTGGAGCACCAATTTGTTTCCCAGCTGCTCCACTTCTGATCCAATTCCCTATAACACACCTAAGGAAGCAACAGATATTCCAAATGCTTGAACCCCTGAGACTGATGCAGGAGATTAGGGTACGGTTCATGGCTTCTGATGTCAGCTATTGTGGCCATATGAGGAGTAAATCAGTAGATGGAAAATCTCTTTCTCTGTCTATCCCTCTCTTTCTCTAACTCTGCTTTTCAAATAAGCAAACAAATGCAATAAATAAAACAAAATTAAGTTAAATCAAAGTAAATGGTTCCTCAACTCATGTAAAAATTTAAACTTCAAAGTCTTACATTAATGGTAAATTGATAAATATTAATAGTTGGTAGATTAAGGGTGGAGACTTCATCTAATTTCAGTATATGAGCTAGGCCCAGGGCAGTTATTAGTCTCTGGGGGTGTGCCTTCTTAGGGTAGGTCTTGGGAAAGGGTTACCAATACAAAGTGTATTCAGCTAAACTGTTGTGTTTCTGCTTTCTTGCTCATCATGTGATAGTCACGCCACAGGCAGCCTTCAGATACCAAACAAATGGAAAACCTGATCTTAGACAATGAGTCTCTGTACTGTAAGACAAATTGCCTTCCTAAAAAGTTCCTCTGAGATATTTTAGTTGTAATGATTAAAAGTGGACCAATGCGGTGGACATGTTAAGATTGCTCACTATAGTTTAAATTCACAGATCTCTAATGAATAATAAGATTAAACATTCTTCCACATACTTGAGACTCATTTAGGTATTTTGTGATGGATTTTCAAGTATTTTTCTCCCCCATTTAGACATCTATACAATTCCTTTACATATAGTAAATAGTAGTCCTTTGTCAAACATCTGTCTAGAAAATACTTTCTCTGCTTTATTTTAAAGTTGATAATTTCAATATTCAAAGAAACCTGTCTATGTTAAGGTCATAAATATATTCTATTTTTTCTAACAAATTTGATCATTATATTTTTCATGTTTAGCCAGTTTACCCCCAATAGGGTATCTAATTTAGTTAACATATTTTTATTTAAAATATTTGATATACCTCAAAACTGTAATTAAATTTGAATTACCACAATGTTGAATTAGTAATTTGTGGCAAGAATAATATAGCATATCAGTACAGAATACACACTTTTTTTTTCCACCATAAGGATTTCTTTTTAATTTGAAAGGCATACTGCTCTGCCCAACACAATATACTTCAGTTAGGAAAAACATTGAAGACAAAATTAACTGACAATGGTTAGCTATGGAAAGACTGTGTATTTGATAGTATAGATGGCTAGCTAAGATTTGCCAGATTATATTCCAGAGAAAAGGACTGAAAACAGAAACAAGGATCCTTGTCCAGAAAAGCATAGAGTACAACTTTTAACCTGGAATTACTTGAATGTAAGTAAAATAGAACCAAATTAGAACCTCAGTCTACAGTTGAGCAACTCTTTTTGCAGGTTAGGAGAAATTACAGTTTGGACATTTCTAGAGACAGCTCCCCCAATTGTTATTCTTACTGGTACAGACATAAATATGTAGGTTTCTGGTCATACTTAGTATAGTTTTTTGGGGAAGAATGGAAAATTCTAGGAACTTAGTGGTATACCTCAGATTTTGAACTGCAGGTGAAGCATGGCTTGGCCTTAGTTTTATTGAGCATAGACTCTTACATTAAAATATGGATATTAGATATGATTTCCATGGAACTCTTAATGGTTTCTTCACTGGAGAATTCATTTTTAAATTGACTTTGATTTACAAAGGTACTTAAAACAGTTCATGAAAAATACATATTCTGGGAAAAAATAGTCCATTGGATTTCAAAATTTTCCTGCACTAAAGTAAACTTATGTTTTAATTCACTTTCCCATGAACTTTTTGAAATGTCAACATATTTCTCCATGCTCTCTTACTTTGTGTTCACTCAAGTATATTTTAAATTTTAAAAAGTTTTAAGTATTTTAAAATTCACTTTACAGATGGGGGGTTGGTGAGGGGAGAGAGAGTGCAAGCAATAGAGAATCCAGCGGTTTGCTGTTCCATTTCCCCTGTACCTGAAATGATGGCAGTAATTCTTGGAGCTGGCAACTCAATCCAGCTTTCCCTCATGGGTGGCAAGAATGCAGAGACTTGAGTCATCACTGCTGCCTCCCAGGATTTGCATTAGCAGGAAGCTGGAATCTGGATCTACAGCCAAGGATTGAACCCAGGCACTCTGATGTGCGATGTCAGCATCCTAACTACTATGTAACCACCAAGAAAAAGGCCCATTCCAACCCCTTTATTCTCTTTTCCAATTATTTTATTGTGGCAAAATACATATAGCATACATCTTGCAACTACAGCAATTTTTAAAAAAAAATTTATTGATTTGAAACAGTTACAGAGAGATGGGGAGATACTGCATCCACTAGTTCCCTCCCAAGTTGACACAATGGCCAGAGCTAAACCAGGGTCCAAGTACTTGGGCCATCCTCTGCTGCTTTTTCCAGGCCATTAGCAGGGAGCTGAATCAGAAGTGGGACACAAATGGGCAACTATAAGAGGTGCTGGCATCACAGGCAGCAGCTTACATGTTATTCCACAATATTAGCCCAAAATGAAGCCATTTTTAAATGTATACTTCAATGACATTCAGTACCTTCATAATGCTTAAAGATACATATAAAAGGGTTCTATCTCCAGAACCCTTTTCATCTTCCAAAACAAAGCTTGGCTGGCCCAGCGGCTCAATAAGCTCAATCCTCCACCTGCGGCGCTGGTACCCCGGGTTCTGGTCCCAGTTTGGGTGCCAGATTCTGTTCCGGTCGCTCCTCTTCCAGTCCAGCTCTCTGCTATGGCCTGGGAAGGCAGTGGAGGATGGCCCAAGTGCTTGGGCCCTGCACCCACACAGGAGACCAGGAGAAGCACCTGGCTCCTGGCTTCGGATCAGCATGGTGTGCCGGCCTCAGTGCACTAGCCGCAGCGGCCATTGCGGGGTGAACCAACGGAAAAAGGAAGACCTTTCTCTCTGTCTCTCTCTCTCTCTCACTGTGCACTCTGCCTGTCAAAAACAAAACAAAACAAAACAAAAAAAAAGAAACTCTGTGTCCATTAAACAATATGTACCTACCCACTGGACAATACTATTCCAATTTCCGTGTTGTGAACCACCTTTAGCACCTTCTGATGGGACTCATGCAGTGATTGTCTTTTTGCTGACTGACTTATTTAACTTAGTCTAATGTCCTCAGTATCATGCCATGTTGCAGCAGATGCCAGAATTTTCTTCCTTGGTGAGACTGAGTATTCCTTTATATGTATGTATCATATTTTGCTTATCCATTCATTTGATGATGGACATTTAGGTTGCTTCCATATTTTAACTGTTCGAATAGTACTCTGAACATGGAGATACAAATATATCCTCAAGATCTTGCTTTGAATTCTCCTGAGTTTATACCCAGAAATGCAATTTGTAGATCAAATGATTGCATTTTTTAATATTTAAGGAAACACTATATTTTTATGGCAGGTTGCTATTTTATATTTCTCCCAAGAAGGCTGAGAAAGTATCCATTTGCATTTTCAGTAGCATTTATTTTCTTGTCTTTGTTCTTTTGATAGTAGTCATTCTAATTGTTAGGTAGAACCTCACTGCAGTTTTCATTTTTCATTTCACTTATGTTTAGTCATGTGGATTATCTGCCATGGTCTGAATGCTATGTGACTCTCTCCTTTCTCCTCCCACTCCACCTTCAAAAACAATCATGTTATGCTTCTAACTCTGAAGATTATGGAAATAATTTGAGACATTTGGAATATGATTTGGTCCTGGAGGCAGAGCCCTAGTTATGTGATTAGTAATGTTTAAAAGATGCTAAAGAGAGACTCATTAGTTCCTTTACTAGGTGAAGATGCAACAGCAAAGACTTTCTAATGGTCAGAAAACAGCCCTGACAAAACATTGAATCTGCTTTGATTTTAAACCTCCCTAGCCTGCAGAATTATGAAAAATACATTCTGTTGTTTATAATTTTTTCAATGTGTGAATTGAGTTATGGTAGCCTGAATGAATTAAGACAAGATTCTTTCCATGTGCTTGTTAGTCTACTGAATTATCTTTTCTGGAAAAAATGGTTATTCAAGTCCTTTGCCCATTTTTTAAAAAGATTTATTTGAAAGAGTGATAGGGTGAAAGACAAGAAAAAAAAAAAAGATTCTATCCTCTGGTTCACTCCTCGAGTGAGTGAAATGGCCAGGCTTAGCTGGGAGCCAGGGATTCTACTATACAGGATTGGCAGGGGCCCAAGTACTTGGGCCGTCACCCACTGTTTTCTGTGGTCCATTAGCAGGGAGCTGGATCAGAAGCAGAGAAGCCTGGACTTGAATCGGCACTCCCATATGGGATGCTGAAATCACAATTACAACTTAACCCAACGAACCATGTGAGTGTCCTCCTTTGCCCAGTTTTGAATTGGGTTTTCCTTGTTGTTGCTGTTGTTCAGGAGGTCTCTAAATATTCTAGTTATTAATCCATAATATGTAAAATTCACAAATGTTTTCTCATATGCCTTTTATTTTTACTGTGTCGATAGTATCTCTGATGTAATTTTCTTTAATTTTTGTGAAGTATAATTGGTTCATTTTGTCTCTCAATGCCTGTCATTATGGTGCCAAATCCAAGAAATGATTACTAATCCAATATGGTGAAGCTTTTCTCCTATGTTTCTTTTAAAAAAAAAAGTTGTCTTTCATTCATTATGAGCAAATTTTATATTTAATTTCAGTTAAAGATCTAACAGTATTATTTTACGTGTAGTTTTCTCAGCATGGTTAGTTAAAAACAGTATTTTTCCCCTACTGATTGGCTTTGGCAACTTGGTTAGCAGTCATTTTACCAAATAGGTTAGTATCTTTTTCTAGACTCTCAATTCTATTCCATTGGTCTCTATGTCCAAAACAGTTGTATACTGTTTTGATTCCTGTAACTTCATGTTAGCTTTAAAATATGGTAATGTGAGTATATATATATTCTAATTAAGATTATTATTCAGTGCTCTTGAAATTCCATCTAAATCTTAGGATGGGTTTTCAATGTTCTGTAAAAAACATCATTGGAATTTTGATAGTTACTGCAATAAATGTGTGGATCATTTTGGGTAACCCTGACATCTTAATATTATATGCTTCAGAAATGTTTTATAGTTGTTGTAACTGGCTTTCACCTCTTCAGTTAAATTACTACATATTTTGTAATTTTATGGTTATAAATGGAATGGTTTTCATAATTTTTCTTCCGGAATGTTCATTGTTAGTATCTAAAAATGCGTTTTTTAAAGATTTATTTATTTGACAGGTAGAGTTATAGACAGTGAGAGAGACAGAGAGAAAGGTCTTCCATTCAATGGTTCACTCCCCAAATGGCAGCCACAGCCAGAGCTACACCGATCAGAAGCCAGAAGCCAGGTGCTTCTCCTGGTCTCCCATGTGGGTGCAGGGCCCAAGCATTTGGGCCATCCTCCACTGCTCTCCCGGAACGCAGCAGAGAGCTGGACTGGAAGAGGAGCAACCGGTACAGAATCTGGCGCCCATATGGGATGCCGGCACCACAGGCCGAGGATTAACCTAGTGTGCCACGGTGCCAGCTCCTAAAAATGCATTTTTAACAGGAGAAATTTGTATCCTGTTACTTTGCTAAACTCATTAATTACCTATAATGATTTTTATGCGCTCTTCACAGTTTTCAAATATAAATTATATAGTTTGTGAACAGAAATAGTTCTAGCTCCTTGCTTTCAGTTTGGAGGCTCCCTTTTTTAACTAATCAGCTTTATTTAAAAATAAAAATACAGGGCTCACTTGATTAATCCTCCGCCTGTGGCGCCGGCATCCCATGTGGGTGCCGGGTTCCAGTCCCAGTTACTCCTCTTCTAGTCCAGCTCTCTGCTGTGGCCCAAGTGCTTGGACCCCTGTACCCGCATGGGAGACCAGGAGGAAGCACCTTGATCCTGGCTTCGGATCGGCGTAGTTCCTGCCTTAATAGCCATTTGGGGGGTGAACCAATGGAAGGAAGACTTTTCTCTCTGTCTCTCTTTTTCACTAACTCTGTCAAATAAATTAAAAAAGATAAAAACACAAAATGAAGCCATTTTTCATCTAGCGATGGGAAAATGTTAAAGGTTTTTCAGTCTCTGTTAGCATAAATGTGAAATAAGCATAGTAAAATATACATTTTTATAACTTTTTGATAGATAATTTGGTGACATCTATCACAATCTAAAACACATGGATTTTAAAATCAGTAATTAAACTCCCAGGAATTTATGCCACAAGTATATTTCTAAAACTGCATGAAGATGTGCAGTGTTTATCAGTAACATTATGGCTAAATCACTTAGGGGACATCTGGACAGACAGGCCATATCTACAAGAATTGAGATTATTGCAGTTGACCTTATGTTAAAATATGGAAATTTATCCAGGATAATTTATTTATTGTGTTTGAAGTTCAGAGGTTTTTTATAGAGATTACACTGAAAGAATACTCTAGTAATAGAAATTTGGAATTTGCCTAGTTATATAAAATAAAATAGATTGTTTCCAGAGAGGGATATTAGGGTCATTGAAAATTAAGATGACCATGAAATCTCATGAGATGAATTTCACATTAGTACCAAAAATACTTCTGTTATTTTCATAGGTATTCTCAAGGGTTCAATTTTATGATGGACATATGTTTGGAAATACTCTTGGTAGAGATCAATAGCAAGCTGATCTTCTGTCTAGGTGGGGTAGGTTTAAGGGATCACTTTGAAGTGAAATCCTGTCAGTTTTATTAATCAGGCATCTACCTAACAAGCCTTGAATTTACAGATAAACTGTAAAATCTGCTTCCAGAATTCATAAGTGAACTTTGACCTATTTTTAAGGTTGTTAAACAACTCAATGCTAAGAATTTTGGCAACTCTATGGAATGTACATACTTCGTCAAAAACACAAATTCAGGAAACTGACACAGAAAGAAAAATAATTTGAATAGCTCATATATTTAAGAAATGTAATTCATTTCAAAAGTCCATCCAAAGATAGCAAAATATTTGAATGATTTCACTGTTGAATTCTATTAAACATTTCAAACAGCAAAAGTAGCACAATAATATACTCTCTGAAAACAGAGGATTGAACATTTTCCAATTCATTTTATAAGATCCATGTGATCTTGATGTCAAAAGCTAATAAGTATAATAAAATATATATGTATAGTTAATGCTGGCAAAAAACTAAAACCTATAGTTAATCAAATCCAGTAGAAATTATTAATCATTAGAATTTTCTTTACTTTTGTGTATTTGCTGATATTCAAGTTTGTACATTTGTATTTTTCATGATGGTAATTTTCCTCCTCATGATTCTAATAGAATTATTCCTTAAACACTTTTATAGGTCCAGTCTAAAGCCAAGTTCCTTCAATTTTTGCTTATTGAGGAAAGTGCTTATTTCTTATTTTGCTGAGTATAATTTGTTTTGTTGTTATTTGTTTGCTTTCCAAGGATTTTGATTATTTTATTCTATTCTCTCCTGGCCTGTAAGATTTCTTCTGAGACCACTAAATGTAATGGGGATTCCCTTCTTTAGGAAAAAAATCTCTCTCTCTCTCTCTTTCTCTCTTTCTCTCTTTCTCTCTTTCTCTCTTTCTCTCTCTCTTTCTCTCTTTCTCTCTTTCTCTCTTTCTCTTTTTCTCTTTTTCTCTTTTTCTCTCTCTTTCTCTCTCTCTCTTTCTCTCTCTCTCTTTCTCTCTTTCTCTCTCTCTCTTTGTGCTTCCTGGACCTAAATGTCCATATATTTCTCAAGATTTGGGAAGATATTAGAAATTGCTTTATTGCATAGTATTTCTATGCCTTGTCCCTTTTGTCATTCTGGAAATTGTGTGAATGTTTGCTCACATAATAATGGTGTCTCCTAAGACTTGAAGGCATTTGAATGTGTGTATGTATGTGTGTATCCATATCTAATGAGAAAGTTTCAAAAGATCTGTCTTCAAGCTGTATCTCATTAAGTTTTCTTAGGATAGTTCTTTTGAATTCTGTGACAGGCAGTTCATCTTTTTGCATTTCATTATGTTCTATTACTAAAGAATAATTTCTGTTCCTTTAGAGACTTCATGTTACCTTTTTTTTTCTTTTTGTACCTCTGGTAGCCCTTTGCCTCTACCAATTTTATGTGGTAGGTTTCATAGTAAAAGGTTTGCTGCTGCTGGTGTGTCATGTATTGATTCAATAGGCAGCATCCGATTTATTTCCAGGTAGGAACTTCAGTATTGTAGGTTTCTTCCAAATCTGGGCATGATGTACAGCTGTGGATGTGGAGTACCTGTCAGTTTCTGCAGGTCTTATAAGATCACCCCTGTGGGCCCAAATGGATGTAACAGAGCATTCACTGTTGTTTACTGGGAGATCTAAGGATCACACAGGAATTACAACACGCCAGTGTGTACCAGTGTGTGTGAGGCATCTGCCAGTGTTGAGGGATATAGGGGCAATGCTATAGAGCTTCTGGGTACCAAACTGCTCAAGTTGTTCTGCCTAGCTGTTGCTTAGGGCTGAATGTGGGTGGGTGGGCTACCTCCTTCTTAGGCAACACAAGTAGGTAGGGCAGCTCGACTATTTCCTGGGCCTCTGCAGACCATGGCACTTGGCATGTACTTTTCAGGATCTTCTTAATAGCTGCGAGAACATTGGAGAGGGGCACTCCTAGCTCTTCCACTGGACCAGGTTAGTGGAGCTACTGGGAGTAACTGTCCAGCTGCTTCAAGGGATCTGAAGAGAGCAAGTTCTCAAGATACTTGCATGTAGCAAGAGCCTGAGTGGAATAGAACACAACGAGAACTGTGCTCTTCCTATGTGGAAATGCAGCAGAATGTCCAACTACAATCAGCAGCTACCATAACAGGACCAAGAACCCATGAGTCACCAGCGTAAAATGTCTCTAGTATTTGCAGCATGGGCAAGAGACTCCTCCTTACCTGTCTCCCACCAGGTAAAGCCTCTCGTGGTTCAGGGTTGATCCCAAGAGCTGCCATGGGAGATGCTGTGTGTTTGCTTCCTTGTCTTATGAGACCATCATTATCTCTGTACTCTGTAACCTCTGTTCTTGTGCTCAGTTTTCTCTCCTTTTCCCCAGTGGATGGATTCTTCCTGGGTACTCTGCTTCATGAGGTTGGAAATAGGTAGAGTTCATGATCTCTGGGCTATCTGGCTAAAGTAGTTCCACAGTCTCCGTCCATTGGTACTGGCCTGGAAGGGACCATGCCCCTGCACAGTGCCTTTGATGCATATAGTAGATACCATCAGTTCCTGTACCCCATGGTCTCCCAGCCTCTAGTCCCTTCTCTTGCTTTTATTATTGCAAATCAACCTCTCACTGGATAGAGGGAGTGATGCAGCCATAACCATAGGATCTCTGGTATCAATGAGGTCATTCATCTTCCCTATAGAAAATAGCTTTATGTTTGGTCTTAAGGGATTCTTTGGCAGAAATCCTAGTCCCCAAGAAAGAAGTAAACTACCATCTGACTGACTGGATCCTACTTTGCCATAATAAAAATTCCCAGAAGAACATGATATTGCTGACCAAAGGCAATTGGCTGGTGCACGTGTTGGGTAGGTTGACCCAGTTTTGGAGTGTTCTATAGCGATTTCTCCAGATGGTTTTGAGGTTATTTTATAACTGGAGCAGGCGCCCTGGAGTTCCACCTTCCTAGTGCTGTGTTTTACCATGAAAGGCTAAGTACTTAGTCTGGTACCTCCCTCGCCTAAGAGGGAGGTATCTCTGGCCACACTGAGCTGCTTGGAGTTGAGGGAGAGGTGATACAGAAAACTCTTTTCATGCCTCCTTCAGCATATCTTTCCTCATTATTATGCTGAAACCAGGCACTATGGTCTCTCAGTCTTCCCCAGCTCTTATAAACAAAGAGTCCATTTCATCTAAGTTTTCAGAAGTGAGTTGATTGCATTTACGTTTCATCTAATATCTTGATGTACAATGTTTATTAGTTTTATCTTGTTTTTTTTTTCCCTGTGAAATCAGTAGTGCGTTCTCACTTCAATTTTCTTTCAGTCATTTGAGCATGTTCTTATTCCTTCTAACTAAAAGTTTTGACAATTTTGTTCATTTAGTCAAAGAACCAAATCAAATCTATATTTGATTTATCTGTACTATCATCTTTATTATTTCCTTCTTTCTGGTAGCTTTGGATTGTTTGTTTCTCATTCTATTTCCTTAATTTGCAAATTTAAGTTGCTAATTAAAGATCATGTTTCCTGTTTGCTTTTTAATGTGAACAGTTATAGCTGTAAATTATACCCACCCTCCCTCCAGCACTGTTTTTGCAGTATCAAACTATTTTTTTTAATTTCCTTGGTGATTTATCCTTTGATCTATTGGTTAATATTACAGTGTTTAGTTTCTAAAAGTTAGTGAGTTTTCAACTTTTCTGTTGCTGATTTCTTATTCTATTGTGGTTAGAGAAGATATTTTGTATAATTTCTACTTTTTAAACCTAACAAAACTTAAGTCTAAACAATCGTCCATCCTTGAAAAATGTCCCACATGAATTTGAGAAATTGCATATATTGCTTTTGAGTAAAGTGTTCTATATATGTCTTTCAGATATAGTTGGGGCTTTCTTGTGATGCTTATGTATTGGTTTTCCTTACTTCTTCCATTATGAAGAGTGAGATATTGAAGTCTCTAACTATTATTGTAAAACTGTTCTATTTCTTCCTTCAATTCTGTTAGTTTTCTTTAAGTTTTTTTTTGAGTGAGTATTCATCTGTTGGTTCACTTCCTAGATAGTCACAATAGTCAATGCTGGGCAAGGATGAAACCAGGAGCCATCAGCTTCTCCCAGGTTTCCCATGTGGGTAGCAGGGATCCAAACACTAGGGCCATTTTCCACTGCTTTTCTCAGGCCAGTAGCAGGGAGCTGGATCAGAAACTGGTCATAAATGGGCATCCGTATTGATGCCCATGTTGCAAGTAGCAGCATTACCTGCTAAGCTACAATGCTGGCCCCAATTCTGTTAGTTTTTGATTCATACATTTTACTTCATTTATTTTCTCATTAGTTAATTTTTTTTTTGACAGGCAGAGTGGATAGTGAGAGAGACAGAGAGAAAGGTCTTCCTTTTTGCCATTGGTTCACCCTCCAATGGCCGCTGCGGCTGGCGCATCTCACTGATCCGAAGCCAGGAACCAGGTACTTCTCCTGGTGTCCCATGCGGGTGCAGGGTCCAAGGACTTGGGCCATCCTCCACTGCCTTCCCGGGCCATAGCAAAGAGCTGGCCTGGAAGAGGGGCAACCGGGATAGAATCCGGCGCCCCAAACGGGACTAGAACCTGGTGTGCTGGCGCCGCAAGGCGGAGGATTAGCCTGTTAAGCCACGGTGCTGGCCCTCATTAGTTATTAAAATGTTTATAGTTCTTATTCCTTGCTGCATTATATATATATATATATATATATATATATATATATATATGCTTTAGAACTAATTTTAAGGTTACTTCTCTTGAATATATCTTTCTTCAAAGTTGGTACATTTTCAGCAATTCCTTCTTTAAAATTCACTCTCCTCCTCTTCTCTGTATTCTCCTTTTGGGATTCCCATAAAACACTTTGTTCTACTCACTGTTTCCTAAAGATCGCTTAGATTCTGTTGACTTTTCTTTTCTATTCATCAGGCTCAATTATTGTTATTACCCTGTCTTCAAGTTTACTGATTTTTTTCTTCTGCATGCCCCAGGATGCTATCTGATGACAATGACTTATATGAGACAATTTGAATGCAGTGTCCAGAGAAGAGGGTAATGCTTAAACAATGATCTATAATATTCTTCCATAGGAAAAGATCCGTTTTGTTTCTAAACAACCTAAGATTGAATTTGTTTCGAAAACTCAAATTGCATAGGCCTGAGGAAAAATAAGAATGGTTATTCAGAATAGTAAAGTATTGCATAGAACATGTAAGTTACATAAAACAAATGCTAGATATAAGCAAAAATAGAATTGCTAGTAGAATCTTCATGGATTAGATATATCTTTATTCCTTCTAGGATGTCTTCCAAAGTAGAAGTTCAAAAATTAAATGAATAAAGATATGGTGAAATCTTCAACTTCTGTATTTACTAAGTTTCACAGCAGGTCTTCAAAAGGATATGATGGTGTAACTGCATTTACTTTTAGCATTGGCCTTGACTGCCTCTGTACTAAAAAATCTTGACTTGAATTCATTAATACTTTGGTCTATGTCCTTCCTCCACAAAGTATATTCAACTCCACTTTAGTCTTGGTTTTTCCATACATATAATGGAATATCTTAGCCATCTCATACATCGAGAGGAATAAACAACAAAATTTTAGTGTTCATATTTTTGGAGGCTGGAGAATCAAAGATTGGGATACCAGTAATTTTTGGCTTTGGTGAGAGCTTTCTTATTGAGTAATACATACTGAATTTTTGCTGAACCATCATCACATGGCAGTGATAGAGAAAAAAAAAAAAGTGTGGGGATGTTGGTGAGAAAGAATATGACAGTATGTTCTCTGCTCCTTCTTATAAAGACACTAATCTATTATGAAGAATAAATCTTCACAATGCTAAATAAATGTAATTATCTCCCACAGGTCCTACCTTCTGACCTCATCACATTGGGGGTTAAGGCTTAAAATAGACTTTGGAGGCAGTGCAAATATCAGTCCATAAGATGGTAGGGATAAAAGTGATTTATGAAGCATTTTGATAATATAATACAGAATATTTGATGGAGTTTTGTCCAGATCAAATGCCAGTGCTTATAAATACAATAGCTTGATTAATGGGCCTATAGATCATTTAATTATCCTCCAATCATTATAAGTAGAAGTAGTTACTCTGTCGTGTATTATGTAGGAGTTCATTGTTCATGGTGCAATGTTCATCCAATACATGTTATTATGATCTTTCATACTAATGAACAAGTCATTTATAACAATACAGGTGTCTCATTATTCACAAATTGATTACATTGCAATTTAGTCATGGAGATATGTACATAAAGACATGTTATTCAGACACATGAAGCTTTGAGATAGAAAAGTAAATGATTTGAGGAAATACCAATAACAAAACATGGGGCTGGCGCTGTGGCGCAGTGGGTTAAAGCCCTGGCCTGAAGCGCCAGCATCCCACATGGGCAGTGGTTCATGTCCTGGCTGCTCCTCTTCTGATCCAGCTTTCTGCTATGGCCTGGGATAGCAGTAGAAGATGGCCCGAGTCCTTGGGCCCCTGCACCCATGTGGGAGACCTGGAGGAGGCTACTGGCTCCTGGCTTCAGATCAGTGCAGGTCTGGCTGTTGCGGCCATCTGGGGAGTGAACCAATGGATGGAAGACCTCTCTTTCTGGCTCTATCTCTCTCTGTAACTCTTTCAAATAAATAAAATAAATATATTTTTTTGACAGGCAGAGTGGACAGTGAGAGAGAGAGACAGAGAGAAAGGTCTTCCTTTTGCCGTTGGTTTACCCTCCAATGGCCACCGCTGCTGGCGTGCTGATCTGATGGCAGGAGCCAGGTGCTTATCCTGGTCTTCCATGGGGTGCAGGGCCCAAGCACTTGGGCCATCCTCCACTGTATTCCCTGGCCACAGCAGAGAGCTGGCCTGGAAGAGGGGCAACCGGGACAGAATCCAGTGCCCCGACCAGGACTAGAACCCGGTGTGCCGGCGCCGCAAGGCGGAGGATTAGCCTAGTGAGCCACGGCGCTAGCCAATAAAATAAATATTTTTTAAAATAAAACAAATTACCAAGCAAGCTAAATGCTATGATTTTCTCAAGGCATTGGTCACTTAATACAAATTAATGTACAACTACTTTGACCCATTAAATGAAAAGTCAAACTGAGTATCACCTCTCATAATTAAGAATACCTATAAAAATTAAACTTTGGCCAATCTATTAACTCCACAAAGAACGTTAAAATACTTTTGGAGTAAACAGAAACTTCCACTACCTAACCAGTGAACCCAAATCCAAAATACTCTCCTACTTTTTTGCAACTTGAACATAAATGCATTTGTGTTATAATTTCTTTTAATACAACTATTGACAGATACAAATTAAAAAGAAATATATTTGAAGTATCAAAGCTTCCCTAATCCAGGCATTTGACTTATTTAATATATTTTCTAATTTGCTCAATAGAAAGTAAACCATAACAGATATTTTTAAATATACAAATGTGAAGAAATATTTTACGCTGCTAATGAACAGGCAACTAAGCTAAAATGGTATAGATTCTCCAAGGAGTTCTCCATAAATGAGTGGACAGTTACAAAGAACAGAAGCAGAATTAGCCACTTATCTTTATGATATGAGAATTTCTAGTCAGGGAACATTTTCCAAGCCTACCCATATATTACTTCTAAATTTAATTTAGTTTTTAATGCTTTAGGGAATTTTAAGTCTTTTCCTCATTTAAAGATTCTTAAATAATACACAAATCCTATTAGAGTGAGGAAAAGGGTAGCAATTAAGTTTTCATTGAGTAAAACTTGAACAATGATTAATTTCTCAGTAGTGTCCATGAGCCAAAAGTGGGCTGCAAGTGTAATGGAGATGTTCTGTACAAATCAAGAAAAATACAAAAGAGAAAAGGCATACTGAAAGAGAAAATTGGAAATTGACAATAGTAATCTTTGCTTCTTCAGAATGTTAGGCAAGATATTTTTTTAAAAAATCAGAACTTTCAGCCATTGAAAGTTGGAATAAGTTGCTATCTTTAAACAGACAAGATCTTCACAGAACTGGTTGCATTGAGGTATTGTTATCAGACAAAGAAATGAGATGAAGACTCAGGCATTGCTGAGAGTTTGATGCCAATTACTATGAAGTTGAAAATATCATCCCTAAAAATGCAGTCTCAGAAAGTGAAGTTTAGGATAATTAAAATTAATTTACTGAATCAGTTACCAGGAGTTGATGATGGTGGTGATGGTGATATTTGTTAAAATAAGATTATCTTATAAGTAGACATTAATAAATATTATGTTGACTTTATGCTGCATTTATAAGGAGAAGTAACTTTTACAGGCATTTGAAGAAATTGAACCTGGGAGCATACTGAAGCTCTCACTTTTTTACTAGTTCTATGATGAACTTGTTAGCAAATTTTCAAAAAACATACATTTTCCTGTTTGTAAGTCAAGAATTTCAGACCTCAAGATGTACAAGCAGTTTGCGTTTTTTTTTTTTTTTTTTGTATTTATTATCCTGGGTATGTAATAATGTCCAAATCTGGGATGGACAAGTAGAGAGAAAGAATATTCCACAGAGAAGCAAATATATGTGTATGTGTCTGTGTATGTGTTTCTCTACTGAGAAGGTATTAACCTTATTTAAAAAATATATTTTCTTTTAAAATTTATTTGAAAAGCATATACACACACAAAATACAAAGAGTTCCAAACCACTGGTTCAGTGCCCGAATGCTCTCAATGACCAGGGCCCAGTCAACCCCAAACTAGCAGCTGACAATGTATTCCAGGTCTCTCACACAAATAGCAGGAACTCAATTACTTAAGCCTTCTTACTACCTTCTAGGGTCTGTATTAACAGGAAGTTGGAATTGGAAGTCAGAGCTTTGACTGACATCTAGGTACTTTAGTAAAGAACATGGGCATCTTAATTGACTTTTTAACCTCTAGACTAAATAACCACCACCCAAAAAATGATTAATTTCAAACATTAGAAGAAATATTTTAAAAATTTCTTTTACATTAAGATAATTTACTGAAATTAAAAATAGTGCCTAGATTGGGATTTGCACACAGAACAAACCCTGACTTCTGATTAGTCTTTTATACAATTGTTTGTATATTTATGATATATGATGTGATCTGAGCAAGAGAGCAATAAATCTATAAAAACAAAGCACTTATTCTTCCCAATAATTCTTTACAATGATCAAATACATTGACATGGTTAAAACTGTAGAATCTGGGGTTAGATTGTTTTTGTTCAAATCTAAGTTATGCTAATTACCAGGCAAAATTAGGCTACTTAATTACCCTATTAATTGCTTGATTTCCTCATGTTTAAATAAAGCATACACCTACTGTTTAACACAGCAGTCCCACTCATTGGTAGTATCCCAAGAGAAATATAAAAATAAATCTCAGTAAATATATATATATATATTCATGCAAAAAACTCAATATATTTTTTACTGTGGCTTTATTCAATAGACCTCAATTTATAGTAAGTAAAAAATAACCAAAATTCTGTTTACTTGTGAATAGACAAACCAGTATATCCATATCACGTAATACTGTTAAAGAATAAGGAGGAAAAGTTGTTGGTACATCGAGCAGTATTTATTACAAAATTGCTGAATCTCAAACGTGTGATGCAAAAAAAAAAAAAAAGGTCATATACTCTATTTTTAAATGGCAGTATGGAGAAAGCAAAAGTGTAAGAACAGCTGGGATTGGCACTATGGTGTAGCTGGCAAAGTGGCCACCCGTGGTGCTGACACCTCATATGGGCACCGGTTTGAGTCCTGGCTGCTCCAATTTCAATCTTGCTCCCTGCTAATGGCTGGAGAAAGCGCCGTGGCTCACTTGGTTAATCCTGCAGCACCGGCATCCCAAATGGGCGCTGGGTTCTAGACCCGTTTGCTCCTCTTCCAGTCCAGCTCTCTGCTGTGGCCAGGGAGAGCGGTGGAGGATGGCCCAAGTGCTTGGGCACCTGCACCCACATGGGAGACTGGGAGTAAGCACCTGGCTCCTGGCTTTGGATTGGCGCAGCGCCGGCCATAGCGACCATTTGGGGAGTGAACCAATGGAAGGAAGACCTTTCTCTCTGTCTCTCTCTCACTGTCTATAACTCTACCTGTCAAATATATTTAAAAAAAAAAAAAAAAGGAATCTGGAAGGAAATCAGATTTGCTTCAAATTGAATTAGGAAGAATTTTCTTGAAAAATTATTAAATTATTTCACAAGAAAACAGTCTTTAATGTTTAATGTACTTTTTTTTTTTTTTTTAAACAGGCAGAGTGGACAGTGAGAGAGAGAGAGAGAAAGGTCTTCCTTTGCCGTTGGTTCACCCTCCAATGGCCGCCATGGCTGGCACGCTGCGGCCGGCGCACCGCGCTGATCCTAAGGCAGGAGCCAGGTGCTTCTCCTGGTCTCCCATGGGGTGCAGGGCCCAAGCACTTGGGCCATCCTCCACTGCACTCCCAGGCCACAGCAGAGAGCTGGCCTGGAAGAGGGGCAACCGGGACAGAATCCGGCGCCCCAACCGGAACTAGAACCCGGAGTGCCGGTGCCGCTAGGCAGAGGATTAGCCTATTGAGCCATGGCGCCGACATAATCTACTTCTTGAAAACGGTCTTTGTTACTAATAGGTTGGTTTACAGTGAGGTCCATTGGTTACTAACATATTGAAGAGCATTGCAACATTCTGAAATCTGAGTTTCCAAGACAGATTCCTTAATTGAGGCTATCCATAAGTTTTAGCAACAAATGCATTTTAGCATAGGGTACTGAGACCCAAATCCTATGTATTCTGGGTATTAATCCATTATTGGGTTCATAGTTTGCAAACATGTTCTCCCATCATGTTGGCTGCCATATCCTCTTCTTAACTGTTTCCTTTTTTTCATAGAAATTTCTTAGTGTGATTTAATCCCACTTGTCCATTTTTGCTTCTGTTGCCCATGTTTCTGGGGTCTTTACCAAAAATTCTTTCCCTAGCCCAATATCTTGTAGTGTTTCCCTCTGTATTCCTCTAGTAATTTGATGGTTTCAGGTCTTACATTTATATTCTTCATCCATAGTGAGTTGATTTTTGAATAGGCTGTACAGTAGGGGTCCTGTTTCAAACTTCCACATGTGGGAATCTATTCTTCCCAACACTATTTGTTGAAGAGACTGCCCATTCTCCACAGTGGAATTTTAGCTCATTTGTCAAAGATTAGTTAGTTGTAGATGCATGGATGAATTTCTGGGGTTGCTCTTCTATTCTATTGATCTACATGAAATTCTGAAATTTGCAGAATGGATACAATTGGAGATCATTATGCCATGGAAAATAAGCCATAAATAAAAGAAGAAAAATCACATTTTTCACTTACTTGTGGTAGTTAATATCTATAGGTGTACTATTAGAGTTTCATTATTTTAAAATTTACTATGAATGAAATGGACATCTTTTCATTTAATTATTTACAGACCATGCCTATATTCTTGCTCAACTATGGTCCTTTTACTTTTTGCTTATTGAACACTTTATTTAATGGAGCATTAAGCCTTTGACTATAATGTAAATTAAAAATATGTTCCCTCAAAAATGAGAATAGGAAGGAAGAAGGAGGAAAGGAGAGAAGGAAAGAAAGAGGAGGGAAAGGAGAGGATAGGAGAGGAAAGCAGGAATGAAACTAAGCAGGGGGGTGGGAGGAAGGGAGAGGTGGAGGAACCACATGAAATATGTTCTTTATATTAATATTACATTAACATAACATTTGCATTATAGTAGTATGTATTTTCTGTGACCCTGAGAAACTAATGTATTAGTAAATTCCTTAATACATACATGCACTTACTAAAAACAAAGCTTCTTCTATTTCCCTTAGTTTTCTTTCCTTTTGCTTCTCCCTCTCATGACCTGTTAGCTCCCCTCTTGTGTGGATACATACTATGTGCAGTAGACACGGGGTCCTCTACCACATGCAAATGTCACATGCCTCCCAGTTATATCCTAGTCTTTACATCCATGCATTTGTATAAGAATCTTTTGCTTCTTAAAAGACTTTATTTATTTGAAAGGCAGAATTAGAGAGGGAGAGAGGGAGGGAAGTAGGAAGAGAGAGAGATTCTGGATGTTAACCCTTATCAGTTGTGTAGCATGCAAATATTTTCTCCCATTCTGTTGGTTGCCTCTTCACTTTTCTTAGTGTTTCTTGTGCAGTACAGATGCTTCTCAGCTTCCTGTAATCCCACTTCTCAATTTTGGCTTTGACTTTCTGTGCTTTTAGAGTCTTTTCCAAAATGTCTTTATCTATGCCAATTTCTTAAAGGGTTTCCCCAACATTCTCTAATAATTTGATGGTATCAGGTCACAGATTTAGGTCTTTAATCCATTTTAAGTGCATTTTTGTTTAAGGTGTAGATAGGGGTCTTGCTTCATACTTCTGCATGTGGAAATACTATTTTGCCAACACCATTTGTTGAAGAGACTGCCCTTGCTCCAGGGATTGCTTTTATTCCTTTATCAAAATAAGTTGGTTGTAGATGCATGGATTAATTTCCGGAGTTTCTATTCTGTTCCATCAGTCTGTTTTTATGCCAGTACCAGGCTGTTTTGATGATAACTGCTCTGTAGTTTGTCTTGAAATCAGGTATTATTATGGCTCTGGCTTTGTTTTTGTTGCATAATATTACTTTAGCTATTCAGGGTCTGGTGTTTCCATATAAATTTCAGCATTTTTTCTAGATCTGCAAAAATGTCATTTTATTTTGATTGGGATCACAATGAATCTGTAAATTGCTTTTGGTAGTATGGCCATTTTGGTGATGTTGATTCTTCCAATCCATGAGCATGGGAGATTTTTCCCTTTTTAAATGTCTTTAATTATTTCTTTCTTTATTGTTTTGTAATTTTATCATAAAGGTCTTTGACATCATTGGTTAAATTTATTCCATGGTATTTAATTCTATTTGGAGTTATTCTGAATGGGACTGATCTTAAAGATCTTTCCATAACTATTTTATATCCTGCCACTTTATCAAATTCTTTTATGAGTTCCAATGGTCTTGCAGTGGAGCATTTTGGATTTTCTAAATATAAAATCATGCCATCTGCAAATAGTCTAGTTTGATTTCCTCCTTTCTAATTTATATCTCTTTGATTTCTTTTTCTTGCATAATGGTTCTGGCTCAAATGTCAAGGACTATATTAAATAGCAATGGTAAGAATGGGCATCCTTGTCTGGTTCTGGATCTTAGGGAGAATGCCTCCAGATTTTCCCCATTCAATAGGATGATGGCCATGTGTTTGTCATAAATTGCATGGATTGAATGAAGGGATGTTCCTTCTATGATAAATTTGATTAATGTTTTCATTGTGACAGGATGTTGTATTTTATCAAATATTTCTCTGCATCTATTGAGATAACCATATGGTTTTGGTTCTGCAATTTGTTAATGTGATGTATCACATTTATTGATTTGTGAATTTTGAACCATCCCTGCAAACTAACAATCAAGCCCACTTGGTCAGGGTGAATGATCTTTCTGATGTATTGTTTGATTCAATTAGCTAATATTTTGCTGAGAATTTTTGCATTTATGTTCATTAGGGATATGATCTATAGTTCTCTTTCTCTGTTGTATCCTTCTCTGTCTTAGGAATTAAGGTGATGTAGGATTCATAGAAGGAGCTTGGGAGGATTCTCTCCATTTCAATTGTTTTGAATAGCTTGAGAAGGATTAGAATGAATTCTTATTTAAATGTGTGGTAGAATTCATTAGTGAAGCTGTCCTGTCCTGGGGTTTTCTTTACTGGGGGTGTTTATTTCTGCTTCAATTTCTGTCTTTGTTATTGGTCTATTTAGGTTTTCTATGTCTTCTTGTCTCAATTCTGTTAGATTGTGTGTCTAGGACTCTATCGACTTCTTCTAGGTTTCCCAATTTGTTGACATACAGCTCTTTTTGGTAATTCCTGATGATTATTTTTATTTCTGTGGCATCTATTGTTACATTTCCTTTTTCATATTTGATTCTATTGATTTAGGTCTTGTCCCTCTTTTTTTTTTTTTTTTTTTTGGTTAGTGGAGTCAATGATGTATCAATTTTGTTTATTTTTTTTAAAGAAACCCAGCTCTTTCTTTCACTGGTCTTTTGTATTTTTGGTTTTAATTTTGTTTATTCTTTAATATTAACTATTTCTTTCCTCCTACTGATTTTGGGTTTGGTTTGTTGTTATTTTTCTAGGTCCTTGAGATTCATTGATAGCTCATTTATTTGCTACCTTTACAATTTCTTCATGTAGGCACCAATTGCTATAAATTTCCTTCTTAACACTGCTTTTGCTATATCCCATACATTTTGATGCAATGTGTTGTCTTAATTTCTTTCCAGTAATTTTTTGACTTTTGATTTATTCTATGACCTACTGTTCATTCAGGAACATATTGTTCAGTCTCCATGTGTTTGTTCATGATCTAGAGATAACTGAGCCATTGATTTCCAGCTTCATCACATTGTGGTCAGAGAAGATGCACAGCATGATTTTGACTTTTCTTGAATTTGCTGAGACTTGCTTTATGGCCTATTATATAGTCTATCCTAGAGAAAGTTCATGCACTGATGAGAAAGATGTATATTATGCACTGTGGGGTGAAAATTCTGTAGATATCAGTTAAGTCCTTTTGGTCCATAGTGTTGATCAGTTCTGTTGATTTTCTGTCTAGTTGATCTGTCCATTGATTAAAGTGGAATGTTGATGTCCCCTATTACTATTGCATTAGAGCCTATGTCTCTTTTTAGATCCTTTAATATTTTTTATTAGCCTGGTGCCCTATAATTGGTTGTGTATACATTTATTATAGTCACATTTTCCTGTTTAATTGATCCCTTGATCATTACATGATGCCCTTTTTTCATCTCTAACAGTTTTTATGTTAAAATCTAATTTGTCTGATATTAGGATGGCAACAACTGCCTTTTTTTGCTTTCTGTTAGTGTGGAATATCCTTTTCTATCCTTTCACTTTCAGTCTTCATGGATCTTTGTTGGCAATATGAGTTTTTTGTAGGCAGCAAATAGATGGGTCATGTTTTTAAATCCATTCAGCCAGTGTGTCTTTTAACTGGGGAGTTGAGGCCATTTACATTCAAGGTAACTACTGATAAGTAATGACTTTGCCCTACCATCTTCCCATAAAAATTCATATTTTTTTTTGGATTTATTTTGTTAATTTTACTGGGGGATTTTATGCCTTCACATTCATTCATAATGATGGCTAGCTTTCTGTGTTTCTGTGTGTAGCACATCCTTAAGTGTCTTTCATAAGGCTGGATGAGTAGTAACAAATTCTTAAAATTTCTGTTTGTTATGGAAGGTCTTTATTTCACCTTCATTCATAAATGAGCATTTCAGCATAGAGTATTTTGCATTGACAGCTTTTTTTCTTCTAAGACTTGGGCTATATCTCACCATTCCCTTCTAGCCTATAGGGTTTCTGGTAAAAAATCAGCTGTGAGTCTAATTGGAGATCTTCTGAAAGTAATCTGGTGTTTCTCTCATGCACACTTTAGAATCTTTTTTCTATGTTTTACTGTGGAAAGCTTGACTACAAATGTGTTTTGGGGAAGATCTTTTCTAGTCATGTCTGGTGGGAGTTCTATGTGGTTCCTCTACTTGGACATTCCTTTTTGTTTTGTTTTGTTTTTTTGTTTGTTTTTTGTTTTTGACAGGCAGAGTGGACAGTGAGAGAGAGACAGAGAGAAAGGTCTTCCTTTGCCGTTGGTTCACCCTCCAAGGGCTGGCGCACTGCGGCCGGCACATCGTGCTGATCTGAAGGCAGGAGCCAGGTGCTTCTCCTTGTCTCCCATGGGGTGCAGGGCCCAAGCCATTCTCCACTGCACTCCTGGGCCACAGCAGAGAGCTAGCCTGGAAGAGGGGCAACCAGGACAGAATCCGGCGCCCCGACTGGGACTAGAACCCAGTGTGCCGGCGCCGCAAGACAGAAGATTAGCCTATTGAGCCACGGCACCGGCCGCATATTCCTTTTTCTAAGTTGTGGAAGTTTTCTGTAATTATTTCAATAAATAGGTATTCTACTGCATTCTATCTTTCCACACTTTTAGGAACCCCTAAGACCCATATGTTGGGTAATTTGATAGTATCCCATAAGTCTTGAATGCTTTTTTAAGTTTTCTATTTTTGGGGGGGGAGGGTGGAGAGTGGGGGTTCTGAATGTTAAGATATCCAAAGATTTGCCTTAACATTTCAAAGAGAGCAAAAGATATTTGTCTAGCACTCACCTCAGTTCTTTTTAGAGTAGAAATAGACTTGAAAAGTTATCTTCACTGATAAAAATAGAATATATAATTATCAATAAACTAACCCCCTTAGTATTTCTTAGAATTATTTTTTGGTCTTTTTTTTTCTTTGTTTTATAATTATATGGCTGAAAAATCATTAAATATTTTCATATCTGAATTTCCAGGAAGAGCTCTGTATCTGAAAAATTTTTCATCTCTCTGTCCTTATTTAAATTTGTATTCTCATCACTGGATTAGGATGTTCCTAATTAGAGTTAATACTTTTCTTTTCCATTTCACTTTTTTACTAGTTTTGGAATACACCATTAGTGGATTTATTCATTTCCTTAGATTAAGTTTTAAGGTAAACAACAGAGGGCAAGTGAAGACACTGAAAATATTCTGAAGGAGGAAAAGAGAGAATCCAAAGATACCAGCTCACAATGAATAAGTAAATCAAAGAGAAAGAAAACAGAGGGTCAAGGCAATTCCTTTACTTCCAGTGTTGTTATCCTTCATTCTCGGGAATATTTGCTTTTGTGCAATAGGAGCCCACCTGCAGGCCTCCAAGGGACCTTACTAAGTACTTGGTGTGTGAGATATAATATGCCTATATAAATAGAACCCTGCTAGACTGCCAGAAAATAATTATACAATCAACCAAAATTCAAGAGGGAGACAGAAGCAGAGAATCAGAAACATACTGAAGGTCATCTAGTCTGGTGGTTCTCAATCTGTACACAACTTCAGCCCTGGTAATCATAAGTACCCTATAAATTCATTTAAGTTTATTTGAAATTTAAAATAAATACTTATTTACTAGACTAAAGTCAAATTGTCCTCTTGCAGCTTTATTTATATCATGCACAAGGATCCCTGGCATTCTTATATCCCAGTACAAAAGTTCCAAGACCTTTCTTCTCCCTTTTGTTTCAGAATAACCAATATGAGTCTAATATGATCTTCTCAAAAGAAGAAACAAAACAAATTAAAACAGATTACGGATCTGTTGTATCAGAGTAAATTTGAGCACAAGATCACCTCTTGTGAGTGAGAAGCAGACTGGGGAATATATCCTATTCTCCTGATCCTCATCCTTCTGACTTGTGAGTTTCAGACAAACTTGCAAACACATACTAAGAAGGAAGAGAGACTTATGTAGAGTATTGACATCAGGGGTCATCCATGAGCTGCTCTGAGACGTTAGGGCAGCACATACGTAAAGGATACAGCACAGTAGTCTGTATATAGAAAGCACATGGTACCTATCATTAATAATTATAACAGACTTCAAAAAGAAAATGCTGGTAGAACTCGTTGTGCCCAGCCCCACCTCCCTCACTGTTGCAAACTGAATTTTGTCCCTCAAAGCCCATGTGCTGAAGCTGTAGTCTCAATGAGACTTTCTGGAGATAGAGTCTTGAAGGAGATGTTTAGGGTACAATGAAATCATAAAGATGGGGTCCTTGTCCAAGAGGATTATGTCCTAATACATGGAAGAGATAGAGAAAGCTCAGTCTTTCCATGTGCACACACAGAAAAGTTCATTTAAGGAACCAGTGAGAAGGTGACCATCTGTAGATCAAGAATAAAGATCTCACGAGAAACCAACCTTAATGGCACATTGGTTTCTGGAATGTGAGAAAATGCATGTCTGTTATTTAAGCCACTCAATCTGTGGCATTTTGTTATGGTAGCCCAAACAGTCTAATCATAGCCCTTCCCAAGATATTTATTCTTGCTCTATCATTTCTGAAACTTCTAGCAATTTCCCATCAGTATGTAAAGCAAAAAAAAAAAAAAAAAAGACAAAATGCTGCCAATGATTTTTTCCTTAGATCTTGGCTAATGAGTGTTCTTAATGAAGAGTTGGTTAGTATTTTAAACTTTGCAGGCCACAAGGTCTTTGTCCTGATTATTCAACTCTCCAGTTATCCCATGAAACTCCAACATTGTTTTTAAGATTTTTTTTACATGTTTTTACATGAAAGCAAGCCAAGACAATACATAAACTAGTGAACATGGTCATGTATGTTTATTTGTAAACATTAATATTAAATTTCATGGAAGTCTACATATTTTGTCACCAAAAAGCATTCTTTTGAAATCTTCCATGATTTAAAATGTATAGAGGCCAGCACTGTGATGTAGTGGGTTGAGCCTTCACCTGTGGCACTGGTATCCCATATGGGTGCCAGTTCATGTCCTGGATGCTCCTCTTCTGATCCAGCTCTCTGCTATGGCCTGGAAAAGCAGTACAATATAGCCCAATTGCTTGGACCCCTGCATCCGCATGGGAGACCTGGATGAAGCTCCTTGCTCCTGGCTTCAGATCACCTCCTCTCTGGCTGTGACATCCATTTGGGGAGTGAACCAGTAGATGGAAGACTTTTCTTTCCCTGTCTCAGCCTCTCTCTCTTTGCCTTTAAGTCTGCCTTTCAAATAAATAAATAAATCATGAATAAAATGTAGAGAAGATTCTTAGTTGACCAGCCATAATTTGCCAATCCTGTCTTCAAATATTTATTTGGTTACCATGATTTATCTTCTGTTCAATTTCTGTTCTTTTCAACTGGACTTCCCAAGTTTTATTGACTTCATTTAATGTACTCTTTAAAGTACATGAAATGTACTAGAGATAGGTTTTGTTAGGAAAAGAGTTGCATATTAGTGCCTTGCTTATGTCTTTGTTCTATCATGTTTGAAAATGTTCTGGATCCTAAATCACCACCTTGCCTCCAATTTAAGTAATGTACATGATCGACAATTCTTTTGACAGGACCCTTGGAAAAAACGGAATACACACACACACACACACACACACCCCTGAGAGGCTAGCAAAATACTAGCCCAGCCAAATATAAACATGTCACAACTATTCACTGCAGTAAGAACTGATTGAAATGTTGCTAGTGATGATGACTGTAACTTTTACACTGAAATGTATTATTGGCTAATTTTTGTTCCAATCCTGCTCAAATCATTCAATGTGTTTGCCCTAAAACTATAAGAACTACTTGATACCTGTTGTGCCTACTGAGTAACAACTTTATTAATCTTACTATGCCATAATCCTTCTAATGATTTTTGGAAGAACCTAAGTCAAATGTCCAGAGGAGTGAAACAGAAATGTTTTCCTTCACTTTCAGTTGACTGACATCAGATCACAGCTGCACTGAGTGATGTGCAGTTATTCACTGAAACACTCTCTCAGCTATCTGCTCTCCTTACAGCACAACCCTCCTGAGTCTTGTCTTCATCATTTCCGACTGGTTAAACTATAATATTCTCTGAATTGCTTGCCCTATTCTAATAGCTGCCTTTGTTTGCCTACTGAAACTCATCCTTCCCAGTACAAGTGATTTGGAAACAGACTTTTCACCTCGTCATTTAACACCCTCCATCTTCATGCTTTTGCTCGGGCTCTCTCATCTGAAACTTTTTCACTTTTGCCCACATATCAGAATTCTATCTATCCTTTAAAGTTCATTCAAATATCAACTTTTCACTGAAATCATTCCCAATGACTTCTCAGATATGACTAGTCTCTCCTTTGCATCTCCATACTAATTTGTTCTTGTCCATGCCATTTAAGATGTCCTGTGGTTTGGGATATATTTTAATCTCCCCTTTAGTGGATTTGACATTTATGGAGTGCACAAACACCATCCTCTTAATTTTTTATTTTCTGCTTCACCTATATACAATAAATAAGAAAGAGTAAATGTTGACTATATGTTGGGGTAGATTTGAGATAGTTATAATTTCCAGGCTATTAAATAACTTGGACTCAATGACTAGAAAATGGGGAGAAAGAGTGAGTAACCCTTGAGTAGCTCCAGTGCTGTGAGGGAGCAAAGTGAAGATCAGACAGCCATCGTTCTGGGAAGTTTACTTCAAGGTGTTAAGTCAGAGTTTTTAATTTATCTAACTAATTCAAGATTCATAATAAATATAATTTGTGATCAAAATGCAGGAAATAATTTGGTATAAATGCCATTCATAGTCAAGATTAAGATATAAACAATTATTGCTATTTTTATGATCAGCTAATATCCTATTGAAGATTTAAAGAATTCATACTCGGGTATTACATGTATAACTGATGTCTTCCTTTAAAAAGCATTTGGAACAGGACCTGATATTTATGCACACTATCTATCAGTTGAAATCATTTGTCCATTTTCACTGGTGATTTATTTCATCCTTCCGTAGATTGGGTGAGCTTCAATGTTAGAGTTAATATAGCAGATGAAGCAGTGATCTGCAAATGATCAGACATGGATGGTTGTTAATTTCAGACTTAGGGAAGGAGAATGTATGAGGTTGAAAGAACACATAGAATAGGAAAATGTATTTGCATAAAAACTTCATTCTTTCTGAAGAGCTTTTATTTGTCTGGGTTATTCTTTTGTTTTGGCGTGGGCATTTTCAAAGTATCTAACAAAAGGCTGATTATATGCTTGACTGCTCAGAACCCTATGACTGAAGAAATTGAGCTGGTGTGAAGTTTCTATTTTCTGAAGGCTGGAGATGCAATGTGATTAGTTGTGACATTTTGAAGGGTGTGAATGGATTTAAAAGAATAGTGTAATGGACACAAATTACATTTTGAATTAGCTGCCAAATGGTTATAAAATCAAGAACCATAAACCAATTTATTCATTTTTCATTCTTTTAGAGCCAAACAAGAGTAGGAATATTGCACTAGTTTGTTATTTTAAAAGAGTTGGAATATCCTGCTAGTTTATTGAAAGACTGATTCACATTACATTTGTAAATAGGTATTAAAATTTTTAGAACAATCATCATGACTTTACTGAGATAGATCAAGTAACAAAATGAGAAACTAATATTTTATCTCTTATCTAGATATTTCCTATTTTCCAAAATTTAGCACAGTGGGTGTCATTGACCATGGGTAAAATTGATCCTCAGATGTTAGAAAGATGAGATTTTCCTTCTACCTGACAGTCTAGCTTTGATTACATATTAGAGAATAAGTATGTTGACTGACAAGTCAGATACTCAAATAGTAGCATTGTTTAATTAAAAGATCTACATGTATAAAGAGCAGTTCTTAATTATCTACAAAACTGGAGCAGTTTGAAAACATTTAATTCCCTGCTAAATGTGTATCTGCTTGGGCATCTGGAGATTTCCCAATCTGTGTTTAACCTATGTGATTGACTTAGTTCTCCTAATTTCATTTTCCCAGGTAAATATTGTGCAATGTCCCTCCAATTTGACCAGCTTCCAGTTGGTATCTGGACATCACTCTAACATTTTACCCATTATGCTTACACTACTCAACAGAAATGATCACAGAAGATGGCCATCAGGAAAGCTAACTCTGTAGTTGTATTGGGTTTAGACTAAACAAGACGGCCCATTATCTAAATTAGCAGTCACAATGAAGCATTCTGCAAACCACAAACATAATGAAGCATCTCCCTCTCCCAATTAAATCAATGCTTCTCACTTATTAATTATAGCTTTAGCCCTAGGCTGCTCCTGCTATTTCTAGATAAAAACTATTGAAGTATCTAATCATAGAATAATACTTCCTCTCTGATAGCAATCAAACCAAAGAAAAACATTGCTTCTTGATTTATTCTGAAAATCACCTACTATAGGACACAATTCTGCACAAACCTTTCCTGATACCATCTAATGAGAAACCCCTTAGCTTTCTAAGGACTGCAACCCTCCTCTTCACAGCAAGTAAAAAACTTAGCTTTGTTTACAAATGAGTCGATTTCTGATGGTCATTAGTAAGTAAGCATTGATTATTATTTATTGAAATTTTATTATATAGATTCTGTAAACATTTTTCTGATAGATACCATGGTAAATATAATGATAAACTGTCTCTAAAAAGGCATAAAGAGTTTTAGAAAATATTCTCAGTGATTTGTATATCTGTTACAGGAGAAATTGCAGGGTTCTTGTCTTCGCGCAAGAAAGAATTCAGGCGTGAGACAGAGAGTAGTGGGAGGTAAAATAGCAAGGTTTATTAAGAAGGAACATCTGTAAGGACGGATGGGCACCTCTCCAGACAGGACCTGAGAGAGAGTGCCCAGTCCCTCAGACTGGGGGAGGGGGGGCTGCATGGGTGAGTGGAGAGTACACCTGGCCAGGCCAGGCCAGGCCAGGCGGGCAACTCAGCAAAGATGCAGAGAGCTGAGCGCGCAGTCCAGTTGAGGCTGGGGGTTTTAAGGAGATGGGTCTTGCTTCCCCACCTCTGCTCCTCTTGGAACAAAGGGCTTTTTGGATGTAAATAGAAAAACTTCTCTTGAAGGTCTGAAACAAAGGACTTTATGGATGCAAATGTTATCAGACCTGAGGAAGGGAGCAGGGTGTTTGAGATGCAGATACTGGGCTGCACCTGGGAGATTGTGGAAGATTTATCAGGCAGGAAGCAGGAGGGGTGAGGGCCTCCACCTGGCAGGTTATCAGGTAAAAGGGGGCAGGGCAGGCAGGATGTGAAATCTGGGCTTCCCCTGAAACATTGTTAGGATGACTTTGAGATGCAGATGCATATAGTTGTCTTCTTTTTAGGCCTGTCACACACACATAAGCTCATAACTGACTTCCTACCTAACATATCATAGGTACTGTTTTACCTGTTTTATGGGCTTTGATTCATGTATACTCTATGGTAATAATAAGAATGATAGTATGGTAATATCTTTACCACATCCAGTAAAATACTAGCCTAAACAAGTTAACTATAGCATTCATAGTCTCTATGGCAGAAGTGAAAATCCACTGTTCAGATTCCTTGCTGAGAAAAGCATAGTTGATTGACAGCCACAGCTGCCACCCCCTTGATCCACCACTGTTCCCATCACAGCCACACAGCTCTCATTGCTTCCGGGTATAAATAAAGCACAGAGAACAAGTATTGGCTTTTTCCTGAAGAACAGAATGCCTCTAATCCTCAGCTTCAGCTCAGGGACTCCCCATTGGCCTTGGCAAACCCTTGTAAGACTGAACTACAGTCAGAGGCTGAACTGAATCTTGTTTTTCAAGATTTACTTACTTATTTGAAAGGCAGAGTGCAGGATGCAGAGAAAGGAAAGGTGGGGGAGGGGAAAGGTGCTGGGGAGGGAATGAATGAATATGAGAATGAGAATATCTCTATTTGCCATCCTCTGGCTTACTCCCTAAATGACCTCAACAGCCAGTACTACTCCTGGCTAAATCCGAGATCCTAGAACTCCACCCATGTCTCCCACACAGTGGCAGGTTTTGCTCTGCTCTCCCAGGCACATCAGCAAGAAGTTGGATTCAGAAGCGAAGCAGTTGAGACTTGTACTGGAACTCTGCGGTGCCTGAATTGCAAGCAGAGGCTTCATTGGTGATTCCACAGCACTGGCCCTGCTGAACTGAATCTTAATACAATCTTCCTAGCTTCTATCTCTTCTTTTACAGATTTCTGACACTTGTAGGTTGTCTGAAGGATGTTTTTCTTCCTCCCTTTTTACTGTCATGTGTTTCTACAATGCATCTCTTGCTCATCTAATATGCCATGTTGGAATGTTCTTCTTGGAAGACCAGAACTTACAAAAAAGAAAATCACTTAAAATGTAAACAGGGAATTGAAATTTTAATATGGGATAGTCTACTATCATCCCTAAGGCTTTTAATAATCTGTGAAAGAATGAGCCACTTTGTCAGACATGTGAGGATGACTTTAAGATACAATTCTTCACACTATTTTGTACCTCAGTGTTCGATTTGATTCTTGTCTTTGATACCAAAGTTTATATTGTAAATTTGCACATGCTATGAACTCTTAGAAGTCTCTTCCCTTTTGTATGATTTTTTTCAACCTTCAAGATTCATTGTTTTTTGCAAGAGCAATATTGCTGGTTTTCAAATCTAAGTCTAGTTTTTCTGTTTTTATTCACCTATAGCACTTTTTGCTTATCACATGCTAAAAAGATAACTGGTTTTCCTTCCTATTTTTATTCCTCTTACTAAGTATGTTTCCTGTGAATAGAAAATGTGGTTTTTCTTGAAAAAAAAAAGAGATGTATTTATTCATTTGAAAAATAGTATCCTCAGCAATCTGTTTCACTTCATTGAAACCTCTAAAATCTAAAAATCTAAATTCCTATTATAGAAAGGAAATCTGTGTGAGGTGGAAATTCTCCTACCCCTTCCCCTATGTATCAGCGGTATAGGGAGGGACTTAGAGAATGAAGATATAAATAGGGATAAAGAGGTATCTCCTAACTGCTGGTCACAGCCCAAATGCCCATGGCAGCCCTTGCTGGGCCAGGTTGAAGTTGTGCACTGAACCCGGGTATCTGGGTAGAGAAAACACAAGTACTCGAGCTATCACCTGCTGCTTCTCACGGCACACCCTAGAAGGAAGTTGGAAAGGGAGCACAGCCAGACATCCATCCCAGTGTTCCAATATGGGCTGTGGGTGAGAACTGGCATCTTCAACGCTACATCAAATGCCTAACCTGAGTTGGAATATATTACTTGTTTAGAAGTTATGACAAATTTCAGTCATCTGGCTTTCTATTCCTCTTCAACAGCTAATAGGTTAGTTTAACAAATCACTTCAGTTATTTAAATCTAGAGCATTCTTTAACACCATGAACCTGAGTTTGCCAGAAAAAGCATTCTAATTTTATGCAGAAATAATTCACAAACTCTGAGTTCACATAGTGTTATCATTCATTATTTGATCTTTTGCTCACTGACAACCCTCCAAACTGAAACTTTCATGCTACTCTGCCATACCAGTGTCCTTTTTTAAGTGACATATTGGACAGTCATCTCTGCATAATAGATGAGCTACCAGATCTCAGTTCTTGTCCATCAATGGTCAGTGTCAAATACCACAAATGAGTAATGAAGCTGGCAAAGACTTTATCCCAGCCCATATGTTCTGCTCTGACTCAGAGCACAAGGCAGATTCAGTGGACTTTCTTTCATACAAATATTTAGCTTATAAGAGTCACCCTCTTAGTTATAGACCTACTCTGATTTTGTGCATTTTTTAATATATATCACAGTACTTATTTTTCATAAATACTTAAATTTCCAATGGAATTTGTAGGATTAATGTAATGATTCTGAAAGTATACAAGAACTTATGATAGCCAACATGATATTTGACACCATAACTGGATAAATGAATTTTTACTATTAGTGTTTTTGAAGTAGAAGACATTCATCATCTGAAAACAGATTTATTTAGGTATAAATGATGTGTGATATATATATTTAAAATGTGCAGTTTTGGTGAGTTTTGGCATATGCATACAACTGTGAATTTCTAATGAAGAGTAAACATAAGAGAGAACTTCAAATATGGAGTTAAAGGGTAAGTTTACTTAGATGAAAAAATTTAATCTATACATGGCCTTTTCATCATATGCCCTTTCTGTGAATCTTTTGAAACTTCTTCCTACTTATCACTCCACAAGTTTTCTCATGCTCCTATATAATCTCTCTCTCTCTTTCTCCCTTTCTCACCCTCTCTCTCTCTCTCTTTCCTATCAACCACTGGTAGGCTTTGTGTTACAAAGATTACTTTGTAATTTCTAGAATTTTATATAGCTAGAATCATCCACTGCTTGCCTTTTATTATGTTTTTTGATTTGGCTTCTTTTATTCAAATCGTTTTGGGATTCATTCTATGTGGTTAGTATAAGTAGTTCATTTCTTTTTTTTATGGAAGGGGTGTTATAAAAGCCCTTCTATAACGCCATGCTTATACAAAACAAAACAAAAAAAATAGTTCACAAAATGAAAAAAAAAAACAGAAAAAGGATAAATTGCTTCAAAATATCTCCAAAGGAGGATAAAAAATAAAAGGGGCAATGTCAATATGTTCAACACTTAAAGTGTTCTTTTTCTTGTTTTTTTAATAACAAAATAAAAGCAAAGGTTGCACGTAACTTTAAGCAGAGCACAGGAGCAAGCATGTAATCCTGAAAACCCCTTCAATATAAGCAAAGTAGGGTGTTTTTTCTTCTTTGTGCAGGTAATTATAGTGACTGGAATATTTAAAAATTAAGTACTATAAAAACATGGTTCACCAACGTGGTCAACAGATTGATGTTCACTTCCATCCCATTTCATTTAAATTAAAGGAAAATATTTTTAGATAAAGGGTTTGTATTAAACATTAGCTTCCTTAGCGTCACACTGCAGATTTCAGCACTGCTAAGGTATTGCAAGAATGTCCAGCCCTGTGGTGTCTGATCACGGATCTAGCAACACTGTGGAATGAAGACAGGGATGAAGAGTTGGTCTCAGCCTGCAGATTGGTTAATGCACTTCAGCAGGTTCCTTTTCCTCTCTTTTACCCTTCTGCTCAGAACACAAAAGATCAAGGGCTAAAATCAAGAAAGACTGAGAGTTCTCCAGAGGGCAAATTGAAAGTCTGAAAGATGAAGCAAGTCAAACGATTCGTGAGAACTTAGCTGCTGTTTAACCTGGCAAGTCTTAGAGTTTCCTTACATCTTACAGGAATTAGGTGGGGTTTGCTGCAACAAGCTTTTACGGTAAACAAAGTAGAGCTCTTGTGACAAATACTTCCTCAGGACAGAAAGAGGAATTCAGTAATTTTTGTAAGACCAAAGTTTAACTGCCAGACATATAGCAAACACACATTCACATAGACAGAGTACATCAGAGAGTTTTATACACAGTATTTTAGGACATGAACTGAGTAGTATACCCACATCCTATCAAGAAAGGAACAAAAGCATCTCAATTTTACCCTCCCCCTATAATCTAGAAAACCCTCCTCTTACCCCTGGTATACAAAGTATGTACAACGGTGGCATTATACCAGCTATACAAAGCATGCTCACACAGATGTCACCAGTTCACTTGCCCCATTGGCATGGCAACAGGGAAGTTTATGGGATTTTTCCCAGTAGTGGTTATTGCACAGTCAGCACCACTGTGAATTTTGTGAATTAGGCTGTGAAAAAAAGTATAATTTATAGATTTGGGATTAAGAATGAATCATGTTGTATCGAGTTTATCCAAGACAAAGGGGTAATGGGTTGAGACTGAAACTTGGCTCTAGATAGCTTGATGTCCCAATGTTGAGTAAATCCACACTTCACTTCAAGTGAATGCAGCTTCATCGGCAGAGAAAGGGAGTTTTCTAACCTCGAGAACAATCAGCTGCTTTTATTTTTCCTGTCCCTCAACAGGAAATGTGCATTGCTTGTTCTATTTAATCATCTCAGTTTAAACATCGTGAATCCCATAGCCTAGGTGTCTTCTTCCCAAATCCCAAAGATGATCATCTGTTTTATGCAGCTACTGTTGATGCCAGCGAAGTTCTTTCAAAGCCTTCCCTCTTTAAAGCAGAAACAGTGTACATGATCTCTTATAAAGCTTTCCCATTTTCTTACAGGACCAGATTCTACTCTTGCCCTCTTTTTTTTTTTTTATTGACAACAGTATTTGAGTGTATATCTATTACAATCTTTTACCCATCCGTCTGTTGGTGAGCATTTATTTCCACTTCTTGACTATACCAGTAAAGCTGTTATGTATATTTGAGGCCACTTTTTGGTAGGGTCATATGTTTTTATTACCTTGAGTAAATTCCTAGAAGTAAAATTACTATTGAAAAGTTCATATGGAACTTTTAAAGCAGCAGCCGAAGTGTCATAGTTTTCCTCTAATTGAGTTTTACCTTTAGGTGTTGGATACAGGTTCTTCATAAGATAAATAATTACATTTTTTTTTCTTCTAGGTCTTCATTTACCTTTCCTTTCTCGTTAACAGTGTACTTTGGAAAGCAAAGGATGTAGAATTTTTGATATGATAAAAATTTCATGTTCATTTTCTTTAGTAGATTGTACTGTCTATGTTATACCTAAGAAAACATCATCTAACTCTGGGTCACAAAAATATCCCCCTATGTTTTTGTCTACCAGACTGATACACTTAAACTTAAAATTATGTCTATAATTCAGTTGAATTTTGTATATACTATGAGGTTAGAATGAAATTAAATTTCTTTGCGTATGATTATCCAGTTGTTGCAGCACCATATGTTGAAAATTTTCCTTTATCTCCTGCAATGCCTTTCTATGCTGAAAAGCAATCATCCATATCACAATGAGTCTATTTCTGGAAATTTCCTTGTGTTGCATTGGTCTATCTGTTAAGGCTTATAACAATTCTATACCATCTTAAATATTGTAGGTTTATTATAAGTTTGAAATCCTGGTTTATTAGATTGTCATATAATTTATATAAATTTCAGATTAGGTTGTGAATTTCTACACAGTAAAACCTGCTAATCTTGCACCCCTTGCATGAATCACACTTGATCATGGTGAGTGATATATTTTTTTAAAATATGTTTATTTATTTAAAAGGGACAGTGACAGATCAATGGAAGACAGACTTTTCCTTCTACTGGTTCATTTTCCAATGGGTGCCACAATTAGGCCTGGTCCAAGAAAAGCTAAGAGCCCAGAACTGCATGCAGGTGTACTGAACAAGTATCAGGGTCCAAGTAGTTGGGGCATTTTTATTGGCTCCCTAAATATATTAGCAAGGAGCTGAATTCAAAGCAGAATAGACAAAACTCAAACTGGCACTCTGATAGGGGATGATGGAGTCACAAGAGGCAATTTAATCCATTGTGCCACAATGCCAGTGTCAGTGCTGTTGGATTTGATTTGCTAGTATTTTGTTTAGCATTTTTGCATCTATGTTCATCAAGGATACTGGTCTGGAGCTTTTATTTATTTATTTACTTTGGTTGTGTCCTCGTAATATTTTGTGTATCAGGTAGTGCTGACATCAGAATGAATTTGGAAGAATTTCCTCCTGTTCTGTTTTTTAAAATGATTTAAGAAGGGTCGGTGCTTTTAAAATTTTTTTGATAGAATTCAGCAGTGAATCCACATGGTTCTGAGCTTTTTCTTGATGAATGATGTTTATTGATGATTTAATCTCACTACACATTATTTGTCTATGAGATAGTCTATCACTTCATAATTCAGTCTTGCCTGCTAAATTATGTATGCACAAGTATTTGTCTATTTCTCTAGGTTATTATATTTGTCATATTGTTGGTCATATTAATCTCTAAATATTCTTTTTATTTCCATGATGTCTTCCACTGCTACTTTTTAAAATGTTTGTAATTTTCACTATGAGACTATTTTATGTCATTGATTAAATTTATCCCTAGACATTTACTTTTTTTGGATTTATTTATTTGAAAGGCAGAGAGAAGTCTTCCATGTACTGGTTCACTCCCCAAATGGCTGCAGTAGCTGGAGCTGGGTCAATCAGGAGCCAGGAGCTTCTTCAGAATCTTCATGTGGGTACAGGGGCCCAAGCACTTGTGCCACCTTCTACTGCTTTCCTAGGCTGTAGCAGAGAGCTGGATCAGAAGTGGAGCAGCCAGGACTCGATCTGGTGCCAATCTGGAGCCAGGAGCCTCTTCTGGGTCTCCCACATTGATATAGGGACCCCAGCACTTGGGCCACCTTCTACTGCTTTATGGTACTGATCTTAGAAGTTCTTTTCAAACAGACCATTATTGGTATATAAGAATTCTATTGATATTTATATCAATATATATATCCTGCAACTTTGCCGAATTCTTTTCTGAGTTCCAGTGTTCTCTTAGTGGAATGTTTTTGGTTCTTCTATGTACAGAATTATGTCATCTGTAGACAATGATAATTTGACTTCCTCCTCTTCAAAATTTGTATACACTTGATTTTCATTGATTTTTTTTTTACCCTAATGGCTCTGGCTAAAACTTCCATAAGTGTACTAAATAGTAGTGAGAATGGACATTCTTGTACGGTTCTGGATCTATTAAGATAATCATAGGTTTTTATCCTGCATTTTGTAGATGTGATATATCATGATTTTGAGATATGTATATTAAACCATCCTTATATCTCTGGGAAAAACTCCACTTGGTTTGGGTGGATGATATTTTTGATGTGTTGTTTGATTCAGTTTATTCATATTTTCTTTAGAATTTTTGTAGTTGCGTTCATCATGGATATTCATGTATAGTTCACTTGTATCATTTTCTGGTTTTAGAATTAAGGTAATGTAGGCATCATAGAATGAGATTGGGAATGTACTCTCCCTTTTAATTGTTTTAAATATTTTCAGAAAAACATGAGTATTAGTTATTCCTTAAAGGTTTGGTAGAATTCAGCAGTGAAACCATCTGATCTTGGGCACTTCCTTGTTGGATGGCTCTTTATTACTGATTTCATCTCAGTTTGGGTTATTGGTCTATTTAGGTTTTCTATATCTTTATGCCTCAATTTGGGCAAATTATGTGTGTCCAGATTTCTATCCATCTATTTTTCTAGATTTTCTAATTTATTGACATATACTTGTTTGTAAAAATTCCTAATGATTCCTTCAATTTTTGTAATATCATTTGTAATATCTCCTTTTTCATCTCTGATTTTACTAATTTGGGTTTTCCCTCTTTTTCTGTTAGGCCAATGGTTAATAATTTTGTTTACTTTTTCAAAATTGAGCTCTTCATTTCACTGACTTTCTGTATAGCTTATTAATTTCTATTTTTTTTTTCTAATTCAATTTTTTCTACTAATTTGGGGTTTAGTTTGTTCTTGTTTTTTAGGTCCTTGAGAAATATTGTCCACCTTTCAATTTTTTGTTGTAGGTACTAATTATTATCAACTTTCCTCTTGAGAGTTTTTTCTGTATCCCAGAAGTTTTGCTATGTTCTGTTTTCATTTTCATTCATTTCAAGGCATTTTTATTCCCTTTAAGTTTACTCTGTGCCGCACTGTTCATTCAGGAACATGTTACTCAGTTTCTATGTGTCTGTATATTTTCCAGAGTTTCTCTGTTTGCTGATTTCCAAATTCATTCCATTATATTCAGAAAAGATACATGACATTATTTCAATGTTTTAGCTTGTTGAGACTTGTCTTATGAACAAGTACATAGTTATCCTAGAGAATATCCCATGCACTGAATAAAATAATTTGTATTCTGTAGCTGTGAGATGAAATGTTCTATTAGATTCATTTGGTCTATATTATGGATAAACTGTTGCTTCTTTGCTGATTTCTTGTTTGAGCTCATGCCTCCCTTTAGAGCCATTAACATTTGTTTTATAAAACCAGTTCAGCTATCATTTGGTTTATATGCATTTACTAAATTCACATATCCTTGTTGAATTGATCACTTAATCATTATATAAGGATGTTTTTTGTCTCATTGATTACTGTTTGTCCTAAAGTCTCTTTTGTATGTCATGAATATAGCTACTCCTGCTCATTTTTGATTTCCATTGGCATCAATATCTTTTTCCATCCTTTGGCTTTCAGTCTGTGTTTATCTCTATTTGTGAAATGCATTTCTTATAGGCAGTATATAGGTGAGTCTTGTTTTGTTATCCATTCAGCCTGTCTGTATATTTTAATTGGGAAATTTAGTCTATTTACATTCAAGCTTATTTTTGAATATAATGACTTGGTTCTGTCATTTTCCCATGACTTTCACTTTGTTATTTCATTAGATTTTCTGCCTTCACGTTCTTTCATGATACTGATTCTTTGCTTCTGTTTGTAATACATCCTAAGTATCATTTGTAAGACTGGCTGGGTGGTGACATATTTTAATTTTTGAATGACTTGGACGTTCTTTAGTTCACCTTCATTTATGAATGAGTACTTTGCTGAGTAAATTATTCTAGATTGGCAACATGTTTTGTTTTTTTTTTTTTCTTTTAGAACTTGGACTATATCCCTCCTTTTTCTGCTGGTTTTTAGTGCTTCTGCTGAGAAATATGCTGTCAGTATGATAAAAGTTCTTTTGAAGGTGATGTGGCTTTTTTCTCTTGCAAATGTCAGGATATTCTTAGTATGTTTTCTTTTGAAAGTTTCAATATACAATGTGTTATGCTGAGAATCTTTTCTGACCTTGCCTATTTCATGAGTCCTATGTGATTCCTGTATTTGGATATGCATATCTTCCTCCAAATTGGGGAACTTTTCTGTCATTATTTCACTAAATAGTTCTTGTAAGCCATTCATTTTTTCATACCTTTAGGAACTCCTAAGATTCATATATTTGATAGTTTGATGGTATCCCTTAGATCCCAAACACTGTTTCTGTCTAATTTTTCTTTTTTCTCTTTTTATTTTCTGAGATATTTCAAAAGACCTGTCTTCTAGATAAGATATTCTGTCTTCTGACTCATCAAGCCTGTTGTTAATCCTTTCCACTGTATTTTTATTTGAGTTACTGAATACTTCATATCTAATATTTCTTGTTTTTAAATATTTATTTATTTAATTGAGAGGTAGAGTTTCAGATAGTGGGAGGGAGAAATACAGAGAAGTCTTCCATCTGCTGGTTCACTCTCCAAATGGCCACAATAGCTGGGGCTGGTCCAATTTGGAGCCAGGAGCTAGGAAACTCCCCCAGGTCTCCCATGTGGGTGCAGGGGCCCAAGCACTTGAGCCGTCTTCCAGTTCTTTCTCAGTTCATTATCGAAGAGCTGGATCAAAAGAGGAGCATCTGGGACATGAACCGGTACCATAAAGGATGATGGTGCTGCAGGTGGAGGATTAACATACTTTGCCACAGTGCCAATCCCAATATTTTACTTTTTAATATCTGTATCACTTCTCAGAATTTCTTTTCCATGTCACATACTAAATTTGGTATTTCATTTAACTGTTTCTCTGTGATTATTATTAAATATTTAATTATTTGAAAGTCATAGTTAATGACAGAGAAAGGGAAAGACAATAAGAGAGGTTTTCCATCTGCTGGTTCACTCTGCAGATGGCCACAATGGCCAGTGCTGGGCCAGGCTGAGCCAGGAGCTTCTTCCATGTCTCCCATGTGGGTGGCAGGGGCCCCAACACTTGAATCATCTGCTGTTTTTCCCAGGCCAATAGCAGGGAGTAGTATCAGAAGCTGAGCAGCTGGGAAATGAATTGTTGACCATACGGTAAGATAGAGGGTTTGCCCTCTAGAGTACAACACTGAGCACTCCACTGTGTTTTTGAGAACCCCACAAACATTCTTTTGAACTCTGTTTAAGGAATATCTTCAATCTCCCCTTCTTCATTGTCTGATATTAATGAATCCCATTGTGTTGTGTTCCTTTAGGGAGACAGAGTGACTTCCTTGTTCATGATTTTTGTATTTATACATTTTTTTAAAAATATTTGTTATTTATTTGAAAGACACAGTTAGAGAGATAGAACCAGAGAGAGAGGTCTTCCATCTGCTGTTACTCAATATATTATTTCTCACTTTCATCAAGAACATAAGGCATACTGAACGGTAAAAATATAAAGTCCAAGTATATTAGATAGTGGCATTGATATATATTAGGTAGCGGCTTAGATCCTTGCTCTGTGCTCCGCAATAAATACACAATTTCTTCAACCACTCTGTTTTTGATCATGGCAACTGGGCTATAGTAGGTCAGGTGAAAATTACTTGCTCAGGGCCTAAGATTGCTGGAGAAAGGCTCAGAGAAGACCAAAAGTGAAAATGTTATCTGCAGGGCAGTGCCTTGTGTTCAGGCACCCTTCAGGGCTGGCTTGCCTCACTCCCTCCATGCAGCCACATAATTTTGCAGTCATAAAGATGGATTGAGGAAACTTTCAGCTTAGGAAGCAGGACTAGGAGATCAAGGGAAACAGGACCTGAGGTTCTCTGTCATTTGTATCAAAGGTATTGAATTGGACTGATGGGTTACATTGCCATTTGCAGCACCAGCATCCCATGTCAGAGCATCAATCTGAGTCCTAGCTGCTCTGGTTCTACTCCTCCTCCCTGCTAGTGCACCTAAGATAGCAGAATTTGGTTCAAGTGCTTGGGACCCTTCCACCCATGTGGGAGACCCAGATGAAGCTCCGGATCCTGGCTTTGGCTTAGCCTAGCCCTGGCCACCGGGGTCATTTGAGGCGTATACCTGTAGATAAAAGATCAATTTGTCTTGATCTCCCTCTCCCTCTTTCTCCATCTTTATCCATGTCACTGTACATGTCAAATAAATATAAGAAAATAAATCTTACACACACACACACGCTGGTGAATGCCAGGACCAGAGTTAGATATGATAGTGATTTTAAAATGATCAAAAAGACAAAATAAATGTTATTACTATAGTACAGACTTTAGCTGAAATAGTGAGTAACACCCAAACAGGTGGGAAATAACAGTAGAGAACTGGTCGTCTGAAAGAGAATCAAATGGACATATATAAATCAAAAACACAGAAATGAAGAATTTGTTAGAGTTGAGATACAGCTCAGGAAGCATCATCACTGAACTTGCTGATTTATCAACAGAACTTCTCAAGGTAAAAACTCAACAACAGGAGTCACTGTGTACTTACATCTCATGTGGGATCTGTCCTTAATGTGTTGTCCAATGTGAAGTAATGCTATAACTAGTACTGAAACAGTATTTTACACTTTGTGTTTCTGTGTAGGTGCAAACTGATGAAATCTTTACTTAATATATACTAAATTGATCTTCTGTATATGAAGATAATTGAAAATGAATTGATGTGAATGGAATGGGAGAGGGAGCGGGAGATGGGAGGGGTGCGAGTGGGAGGGAAGTTATGGGGGGGGGGAGCCACTGTAATCCATAAACTGTACTTTGGAAATTTATATTTACTAAATAAAAGTTAAAAAAAAACTCAGACAAAATGAAAAAGATGTAACAAATAAGAACTCTGGAACAATATGGAAAAATGTAACAGGGATGCAATATGAATAAACAAAATAAGAAGAAAAAGAGAAATAGATTATTTGAAGTTATAATGGCTGAGGATACTACAAAGTTTTTTTTTTCTTTTAAAATATTTTATTCACAATTATTTGTGAGATATAATATGAGAATTAAATACATGCATGTAATGTGTGATGATCAAACCAGCGTAATTAGAATTTCTGTCTCCTTAAACACATCATTTCTTTTTGTTGAACATTCAAATGTCTGCCTTCTAGATTTTGAAATAAAATATATAATTGTTGCAAACTACAGGCACCCACTGTTCTGTGGAACATTACAACTTATTCCTCCTAACTCCCTCTATTCTCTCCGCCTCCTAAGCTTTCTAAACCTCTGGTGACTATCTTCTAATTATGAGAGAGGATATGCAGTACTTGTCTTTCTGTGCCAGGATTATATCGCCTAACATAATTCTTTCTCCTCCCATCTTTATTCTCACAAATGACAGAATTTCATTCATTTTTACAACTGAATACTATTGCATAAATATAACACTTTTTAAATTTATTTATCACTGGATAATTTGGTTGACTCCAGACTGTGAATACTGCTATAATAATAAGAGAGGCTAGATATTACTCTGGTTCAATGATTTCATTCTTTTGGTAGTACAATAACTGGAACATATGGTGGTTCTGTATTTTAGTCTTTTGAGTAACCTCTTCACTGTTTGCCATAATGACTGTATTTAAGTTAAATTGTTACATGAGACCTAATTCCTTTGCATAATTTTCAGAATTTATTTTAGCCTTTTTTACTGTATCCATGCTAACTAGTATAACATTATGTTATTGTGATTTCTGACTTAATTTCCCCAGTGATTAGGGATGTTGGGCATTGTTCCATATAGTTGGCAATTATATATGAATATATTCTTTGAGGAAATATATTTTGGATCATTTGTTTATTTTAAAATATAATTGTTTTCTTTTTGAGTTTTTTTTCAGTTTCTTGCATATAATAGAGATTTGTTTCAGTTAGATTAATAATATGCAAAAATTATATCCCATGGTGCAGGTTGTTTCTTCACTCTGGTGACTACTTCCTTTGCTATAGATATTTCCTCCTTTGTTATAATGCCTATGATCTACAAATGGCCACAACAGCCAGGGCTGGCCCAGACCAAAGCCATCTAGTTCTCCCTTGTGAGTGTAGGAGACCTCACAAAGACTTGAGCCATTTTTCTGCTACTTTTCCCTAAGCATTAGCAAGGACATGGGTTGGAAATGGAGTTCTGGGACTTGACCTGGCTCCCATATGTGGTGGTACAGTTGCAGGCGGTTGCTTAACCCGTTGTGCCGCAACACTGGCCCTTAAGAATATTAATTTTTCAAATCATCAATATCGATGTGCTTCCATTTTTTCTGCATAATTCACCATTTCATCAGTGTTTTCTAATTTCCATAAAGAAACTATTCAGTTTCTTGGTTAAATATATTTCTACATGTTTTGGACCTATTATGATTGAGATCATCTTCTTGATTTCTTTTTTAGTAGGCTTATTATTGGTGTGTAAATGTGTTACAGTTTTTTAATGATTTTGTATCCTGCAACTTTTCTGAATTTATATTTTCCAGCAATTATTGTTGTGTTGGCACTAGTGGTATTGTTGTGTGGAGTTGTTAGAATTTTGTATACATGAAATTTTGCTTCCTAATTGCCTGTTAGGGTATCCTTTATTTCCTTCTTCCTGCTCCAGAGAAGACATCCAGTATTATGTTGAATAGGAGTGTTGAGATATGTTGTCCAATTCCTGAAATTGGATGAAATGATTGTAACTATTCCCTTTTAAGTGTGATCTTGGCTGTGTATTTTTCATTTACAATCTTTCCTGAATTGATAAAAAATCCTTCTATATGTGCACCTAATTTTTTGAGATTTTTATTGTGAAGGAATGTTGAATTTTGTTAAATGCTTTGTCTGCATTGTTTGGATGATGACATGTCTTTTGCCCTTAATTATGTTGATACTATGCATCATGTTTATTGAATTGTGGCACTGGGAAAAATCCCTCTTGGTGGTTGTGTATGATCTTTTTGACATACTATTGGATTCGATTTTTGAAAATTTTTGGTATCTATTTTTACCAATGATATTGGCCTGTAGTTCCTTTTCTTCACTATGTCTGGTTGTGGTATCGGGGTTATTCTAGCTTCTAGAATGAGATTAGAAGGATTCCCTTCCTTTCACTTTCTTGGAAAAGTTTAAGAATTCGTTTTAGTTCTTTTAAGAGTTTGGTAAAATTGAGCAGTAAAGTAATCCACGTGTGTTCTTTGAGAAACTTTTTTATTACTTGTTCTGTTCATGTTTTATATATCCTTGGCTTAATCTTGGTAGCTCATACAACTCGGAAATTGGCCCATTTATTTTAGGTTTTCCAATTTGTTGGTATAAAATTGTTCAAAATATTTCTTAATGAGCTTATTTATTTGGTATCCATTGTAATATCTCCTTTTCATCACTAAGTTGAATCTTCTCCATTTTTCTTGCAATTCTACCTAAATCTTTGTCAATTTTTTCATCTTTTCATTGTGCCAGTCTGTTTTCATTGACCATTTTATTGTTTCTTTAATCTCCACTTCATATATTTCTGCTGTGATCTTTGTTATTTTTAATTTTAGGTTTGATTTGTTCTGAGTTTTTTGTGTCCTTGAGATGTATCATTAGGATGTTTATTTAAGATCTTTCCTTTTTTATGTAGATAATTATTGGTATAAAATTCCCTAATAGTACAGCTTTTGCTGTATCACATAAGTTTGGTATGCTATGTTTCTATTGTCACTTGTATGAAGAAATCTTTAATTTCCTTTTGACTCCATCAGTGACCCATTGCTCATTCAGTAGTATTATTTAGCCTCCAGGTATTTGTATAATTTGGGGTGCTTTAATTCCTTTAACTTTAGAAAGGAGAAATCATGAAATTTTAAAATATAAACCCAATAAAATTGCTTAAGCAGTTTCTTGGGTCAATCAATCATCTTATAATCAATTTGTGGATGACCTGCATGTATAGTCTGAAGGATAAACCATGAAGAAGATTGAAAATTCCTGCCAGTGAGAAATATCACTATTGTACCACATTAACCTCCACTTCAGTTGCTGTATTATCACAAATTCTGTTATATTTTATATACCTAATATCTAGTGATCACATAACCATCATCAGCTTCTTTCTCCATTTGGAATTTGATTTTAATGATTAATGAATGAAATATTAAAATAAGTTTTAGCAATATATAGATAAAAATGTACTGGGGTTTGATTATATTTTTACCACCTGTCAATTTGGAACTCTAAATATGCTTTCTTTGTAAAGTACTACAGTCATTTAGAATTAGAAATTCAATAAGACTAAATGAAATTTCACAAATTATGCATTCAACAGTTATTAACAAGTACCAAAAGAAGAATATTTAAATATTGATTTGCCTCTTCCAATAAAAAGATACAATTTCAAATATAATTCTAGTATATCACTGAACCTTTAGATGTAGGGATATTATTATTCCCTTGAAGGTACTTGGAGTACAATTTTATGATTCTAAAATTGTCCTGGTCTGGCATGTCTGCTGCTATGTAAATGTATTGAACTTGTTCAAAGTGGTCCTTTGTGCAGGTTAATCCCTCCTGGACTCTGTTCTTCTAATATGAGTAGCTGTTGGTTGAGATTGTATGTGTGTAAACAAATGGCTCTGTCAGCAGTTAGGTAACAGAGTTTACAGCAATTACCACCCAATGTAGTGCTGTATTAAAATAAATATATTTAACTTCATTTTATTACTCACTGAATATTAGTAATTAAAATGGCAATACTTGTTAATTAGTGCATTAGTCAGTTTTGCATTACTACAATGAAATACCAGAAGCAGCTCACTTTATAAAGGGAAACAGTTAATTTAGCTCAATAAACCTGTTTGGCATTGGACAGATTTTGTGGCCTCTCCTGGATTGCATCACCTCATAACACATGGTGGAGGGCACTGACAGGGCCAGGTCAAAGTGAGTGGTCACAAATGGAAACCAGGAGAAAGAGAAAAGAATGACATCTCACAATCCCTTCTGAGGGAATGTCCCCAGTCACTTCCGTACCTCCCAGTAAGCCTCACTTCCTAAAGGTTCCATAGCACTCCATAGTGCTACTCTGGGAATCAAACCTCTAATCACAGACATTTGAGCAACACCCAAACTTACGTCCAAACCAGAGAACCTTATGTTAGGTCCTAATTATGATCAGATCCTTTGTTCACACTTGCCATACTCAACTATTTTCATAGCTAATATTCAGAAAAACTCCTAGAGGTAGATAACAATGTCAGAATTTTCTAAATTAGAACTCTAAAGCTTGTATGAGTTGCCTCAACATCTCACAGGAAGTAAGTAATAATTAAGCAAAAATTTTAACAATGGCTATTTAGCTTAGAACAAATCACCTTGGAAGGAAGATATTCACAATAAACATATAAACCATATTAGCTGTTTTAACAATAATACTTGATAATAAAACGTTCACACAATGTAGGGATACAGTGACTGGCCTTGGTCACAGTAGTTAGGATGGCACCAAAGGGAGGCATGGTATTGTGGTTCAGTAGGTTATGCCACCACTTGCTAGGCCTGCAGCCAACCTTAGGGTGCCAGGTTCAAGTCTTGGCTGCTCTGCTTCAGAATCTAACTTGCTACAAATGCACCGGGGAAGGCAGTAGATGATACGTCCCAAGTACTTCAGCCCCTGCCACACATGAAGAAGACCAGGAAGGAGTTCCTGGCTTACGGCGTCTGGCTTCAGCCTGGCTTAGCCAGAACTTTTGTGTTTATTTGCGGTGTGAAATAGCAGATGGAAGATCAGTGTGTTCTCTCCCTCTGCCTCTCCCTCCCCCTTGGCCCTTCCCCTGCCCCTCCTCTGCCCCTCCTCTCACCCTCATCTTTTCTCTCTCCCTCTTACCTTCCCACTCTCCCTCACTTTCCTCTCCCTTTCCTCTCCCTCTCCCTTTTAAATAAATGAATAAATAAATCTTAAGAAAAAGATGATGCAGGGGACTCTTGCATCCTCTATCAGTGTGCCTGGGTTCAAATCTCAGCTCTGCTTCCAATTTCAGCTTACTGCTAATGTGCACCGTGGGAAACAGCAGATAATGGCTTGAATAGTTGGTTTCTGTTACCCATATTGAAGGCCCAGATTGAGTTCCTGGTCTCTACTGTTACCAGAGGATAGAAGACATTTAATGCTAACGTTAACTCTAACTCCTCTAAATCTTAACTCTAAACTCTAACTTTCTTTCTCACTCTCATATAAAATACATGATAATTTTTAAAAAATTAGTGATATAAAATAATCATTTTACCTATGTGTGAGTCAACTGGGATATGGATGATTTATTCAGCGTTAAAATGTACTTCCTTCCAAGCTGCTTGTTGGATAAAGATCTGGTTTGACTGACTCTCATATTCATTAGCCCAGACTTTACTTGGAGCATGCTATTCTGTTGTCAAAATTCAGTAGCTTGATATAAAGTAAGCACAGCTGCACATTCATTGTAAGCTCCTCTTGGCTTTATATTCCATTAATTAGATTATTGGCAAAACCTAGAATCAACAGCAAATAATGTATGTCTTTCATTGTGGACAATGGAGTCATTTCTTGTTACTTGCAGGGAATCGGTTGCAGGATCCCCTTGGTTTCTGAAATCCCTGGATTCCAAATACCATAGAAAATGGTATAGGATTTGCATATAACCTATGTATATTCTGCCATATACTATAAATGATTTCTCATAATAGCTAAACCAATGCAAATACTACATAAATAGTTGATATACTGTATCATCTATAAAATAATGAGTAAATAGTCTATACATGTTCAGTACTGATATAATTTCTAAAATATTTTTAATTCTTTGAATCTGTGGATACAGAATGTTGGTTATGAAGGACTGCCTGTATTTGCTGTATCATAATTAATATAACATACATAAACTACTTTCAACTAATCTTTTTCATTTACTTATAAACATTTATGTATTTGAGTGGCAGAGAGAGAGCAAGAGAGAGAGAAATCTTCTGTCTACTGTTTTCCTCCCTAAATGACCACAATGACTGCGACTGAAACAGATTGAAACCAGGAGCCTGAAACTTAATCTGAATTTCTCATGTGGGTTACAGGGTCCCAAGTACATGGTTCATTTTCCATGCTTTATCAGGCAAATTAGGAAGGAGGTAAATCAGAAGCAAAGCAGCCCATTCTTGTCTCAAGGTTCCAATACAGGATGCTGGCATAGCAGGCAGTGGTTTAATCTGCTGCCCACAACATAGCACTCCATTTTATAGGCAGATTTCATGCATGTGTGCTTTATTTCTTTGTAATTAAAGTTTTTTGACATTTCCTAGATAAATCTACCAAGTACTCTACTTTTGTTGTTGTTGTTGTTGGTAACTACATTCTAAAGAGAATTTTTGCATTCTCCTAAACTTAATTGTGTACTTGTATATTTGAAGCAGAAATAGTATGACTTCACCTTACATATGTTAAGATTCAAATGATTCAGTCTGGGGGTGGCATTGTTACATAGCAGGTAAAGCTGCCACCTGTGACACTGGCATCCCATATGGGGACTGGTTTGATTTCTGGCTGCTCTACTTCTGATGCAGCTCCCTGGTAATGGTCTTGGAGAGCAGTGGGGGATGCCCCAAGTGCTTGGGCTCCTGCCATCCATGTGGGACACCCAGATTAAATTCCTGGCTCCTGGCTTAGGTCTGGATATTGCAGCCACTTGAGGAGTAAAGCAGCAGATGGAAGATCAAATTCTCTCTATCTGCTCCCCCACCCCCTTTCTCCCTCTCTCTCTGTAACTGACTTTCAAATAAATAAACAGACCTTTAGTTTGGAAAAATGATCCAACCTTATCAATTGAAAAAAAATTGAGTGGGGGTAAGAAATAGATTCATAGTGGCGTTTCAGTAGTCATTTAAAGCCAGAGACATAGGTGAAAGTATTTTAGTAACTCAGGTATCAAACCTGTACATATATTTCGCAAGAAAGCATTACCATATACAGTAGTTTAATAGTCTATTGAGTTTGACAACCTGATAATTTCTCCTTTAGGATACTGGGTGTTTAGTGCCATATTATGAGACATCAAAGTATGAGGTTAAATGAGCCAAGAGAGGGAGATAGTGCTATATCCATTTAAGGTTTTTAGAAAATTGACTTGAAAATTAGTGTCATGTCTGTGTTGATAACTCCTAAATCCGGGAGGAGAGGAGTAATTTGTGGAGATTATATTCAGGGTCACAACATGATGAGCAATCCTTCTGCAGTGAGAGAAATATTTGCTTCATAAAACCATTGAATACTTTTTAGAGTCACATGACAAACAGATTTGTCTTATGCAAGTGAGAATTAATTTAGAAATCTGCGCATGCCTTCTCCTTTACCACATGCTCAGCCTTACAGACTTATTTCTTTGTACTCAAACATTTTGCAAGATTCTGAGATTATCAGACAAGTTCTTATTTTACATTGCCATCTGGATGCAGAACCCAAAGCAGCACCATTTTGTCAAGTAAGCTATTCCTGGAAAACAGAAAACTAGGATTGAAGTGAGGAATGCTCTGGTTTTAATGCTTAGCCTGATTTCATTAGGATTCCAGCCAGTATTAGGCAGGGGACAGAGAGGAATCCTTTTCAAATCCTCTGAATTAGGTCCAAGTTTACTAATTTTTCAACCACATGATATGGTGCCATTTATCATTTTTTCTTTTATTCAGGTCATGGAATTTGCTATGGACATTCAGTGTCTGCTAGTCTTTTTCTTGATAAGATTAAAATAAGGACATAAGAAATTAGAAGTCTGGTGTGAAGTTATAATTCTAAAGACAGAAGATGTATATTTCCTTAAAACCCTGAAAACTTAACACTGCTCTGTCTTGGAAGGGAAAACATCATGTCTATACAAGTATGAATGGACATGAAAAGTATGAAAACAGCAACATCAAAAACTGAAATATACGTTATGCAGTCAGAAAAACAGATGCATGATTCTGCTTAAATGATACAGTTTTTTTAAAAAAAAAAACTGCTGGTTGATAAGGCATAGTTAAAAAGTTAAAATGTTTCGCAAAGGTAATTGAGGCAGCATAGATTTTTAAAAACACTTTTCATTGGTTTGCAGCTATTATGGAATTTATATTGAACATGTTTTCATCAAGTCAATACTTTAGTTCTTATTTCCCATTGCCTCTGACCCTGCACCCCTACTTGCATCTACAAAGTAATGTCAGGTGGTGATGATTGAATTCCTATTATAATTGAGCATCCTTCCTTAGAATTTCCCTAACAAATAATGATTATAATTAATATTGTTTCTCTTAAATACAGACATCACATAGGCAAGCTATCTTCCATCTTTGCTAAAAGTGTGTCCAGTTTTTGAAATCTACCTCAGTCTTGGCCCCTGTGCCAAGGCTATATATTATATACATGGAGACATCTATACATATGCCACAGGACAAGGCATGGACTGGAATGAAATTATTAAAAACAGCTGTCTTCTTGTCTGATTCATGTTCAAAATATACACTTTGGAATATGGCATTTGGATTACATTTGTCATTTAAAAATTTTTTATTTATATAAAGGTAACAAATTTCATTAATTCAGTTTTAAGAACATAATGACATTTTCAAACCATTTTAAAAATATTTATTTACCTATTTAGTTGAAGGTCAGAAAAGGAGAAAGGGCGAGCCAGGATAGAGACAGATCTTCCATCTGCTGGTTCACTCCACAACAGCTGACAATAACCAGGGCTGGGCCCGGCCAAAGCCAAGAGAGAGAAACTCCATCCAGTTATCCCTTGTGGATGGTAGGAATGCAATACTTAGACCATCATCTTCTGCCTCCCACATGCATTTTTAGGAAGCTGGATCAGACTCAAACTGGTACTCCAATATGGGATGTGGGTATTCCAAGCAGTGACTTAACCTGCAGTGCCACATGCTTGCCTCAGAATTTTTTTTTAATTACTATTGTCTATGCATTCATTAAGATGGACCAAATTCATCTCTTATTAGTGTTTGCTTCCTTGGCATATCATAATAGATTCTAGGTTCCAGAAAAGAGTTCATCCATCCACTTTTAAATATTGGGAATTTTCTTTCTTTCTTGAAAAATATTCTCCTTATAATTATCTTCTTATGCAGAGTGGGTCTCTTTTTGTCTCTGATGCTTTGAAAACAGTCTACCAGATAAGACCAAATCTGCAGAACTGACCTATCTGTTGAGTCCAATGTCATGTTCATATCTAAGTTTCTAATTCTGTCAAAGGTACAACCCTGTTACCTACAAACACATATGCATTCTAAAACTTAAATAAAGTGACTTGCTGATCCATTTGATATCCCTCCCATATAATAAAATTCCTATTCCTGTGTTGGGGTCTTAAGCCTGAGGCTGGCCCCTGACCAGCAGGGAACAGTACAAGCACTCCCTGACAAGGCGAATGGGAAAGATAAGGTCAACGAGTCAAGAACACAGCAAGAACCTCTGAGTTCTGTCAAAGCAGGAACTACTTTATTGAGGAAGGGTACAGGCTTATAAGGCTTACAAAAAGGCATGCGCAGCAGGGGAGCCAATCAGTGAAAGGGTCATGCAGGCGTGGGTGGACCACGCACAGGGGCATCTTAAGCAAAGTATAGGGATCATGCACTGTCTACATGTCCGGAACTAAAGCGGGACTATCCCTGCCAGTGGTCCAATCTTACGTGGCTTAACTGTAGCAGCCACAGACACACCCCTCAAACATCTGCCAGGTGCCATATTGTAATGGAGGTTTTAGGCAATGCCCAATATTTCTGGTGTTTCCTATTGACCCTGTCTTTTTTGTTTTCATTCCGTATAACAATGAAACAACAAGACTGATGGAGTGAAAGAGGTAATAGAGCTCCCTGAAATTTGAAGGAAACAACCTGGTGTACCTTCTTACATACTATGCAGCCTAATGAAATATATCCAATGTCCTCTTGCATTTAAAGAGAATAACAATTATATCTGATTACTCTAAGTTACCATTTCCACTTAGAATAAAATAACAACACTACATTGTAAAAACTTGCTGTTAAGTTTCATGAAAAATTAATGTTAAATTTTAAGATTAAAGCATTGTGTTTTAAAATTCACCTTTATTCGTCATAAAACCCATAGAAGTGTGACAGTAGAGTCTTAATATAAATGGCAAAATAGGACTTAAAGCTCTGCAGAGGTTATTAAAATCACCGTTTCCGTTCACTTCTGCATAAGCCCTTTTGTAGCATGAAGAGTGCTTCATTTTCTCCTACTTGAACATATGGATCATAAAAGTATGGGCTCACCAAGGAAAATTTAGTCTCATCCCATTACATCTGCCGGCCAAGGGGGAGATACAAAATAGATACTATTTAATTCGTATGCTTAAAGCCATCCAGTAGAATGGTTTTGTAGACACTGCTGGCCAGCTGGCTTTGTCCTCAGCTTGCTCCCTATAATATAAAACTATAGAAATGGATGACCATCAGATATTACAAGTGTGCAGGAACAAAGATGTGTATAAGTTACATGGTTATATAAAGACTGATTCTTAAATGAATATTTTTTTTAAAAGCCTTAGTTTGATAAAATGGTCACTCTTGGACCTAGTTCAAAGGGCCTGTAATGTAGGTATGCTCAGTGATCCAGAGATCCTATGATTTGCAATTTAACCTAAGAATATCATTATATGTATGTGAAAATATGTACTCACAATTGATTATGGAAGCTTATTTTAATAAATGATTGAAATAGCCAAATCTGAATATATGACAGATGGCATAAAGTATGGTATGAGTTTATAATGGAAAACTAAGTATTTATCAATGAGTAGAAGTGAAGTTATGGGATGTATAAGAAGTCTTTGAATAGTTTATGGAAAATCAATGTTATTAAAATCCATTGGATTTCAAAATTTTTAGCACCAAAATAAACTTATTAAAAAAAAAACAAACATCATTTGAGACATTAAGAGAGAAAGTGAGAGTGAGCCAGATACATAGAGAGAGCTCCCATTGCTAGATCACTCCCCAAATGCCTGCAGTGGCCATAGGATGGAAGGCAGGAATTGGAAACCCAATCTAGGTCTCCCATCTGAGTGGCTGAAACCCGTCTACTTTAGCCATTACCACTGCCTCTCATGGTACACATTGGTGTAGGAAGCTAAGATCAAAACAGATCTTGGAATTAAATCCTAGTACTCCGATGTTAGAAAAAATATCCCAACAAGTGACTTAACTGGAAGGCCAAGTGTCCAACACTTTATATTGCTAATTCATTTTTTTCTATAAATTTTTGAAATATCTTTGTATACTGCAAAATAATTTGAACAAAAATGAATACTAAATGGCTTATCTAGCTTAATTCAATTAATTAAAGTCTATACATGTATGTGTGTATCTCTAAGTAGGCATCTACAGTTCACCAAAACATCAATTACAATGAATTTTTAGTATATTGCTATCTTGTCTGAGTTTTACAATATGCTATATATACATTTCTGAAAATAAGTATGTCATATTTACCATAAGTAATAAATATAATTTTAATGTTACATCAATGTACATGTCCCTATATGAAGAGTATAGACATTATAATTCATTTATTTAACAATTTCAAAGGCCTGATATGGCACAGAGACCAGTTACAGAACACATATCAGATGAAATAAAATTCGTTATTGGAAACATAAACATACAGTTGGACATCATGGAAGAAAAAAAACTTCTTTGATCATACTTTCAATTTCTGTATTTGATTGTTTACCAGTAATATAGTTTTTAATTCACAGATCTGTAGACCACACTTAGAGTATCACTTCCTAGAAAATATTTACTAAAGGCCAGCGCCGCGGCTCACTAGGCTAATCCTCCGCCTTGCGGCGCCGGCACACCGGGTTCTAGTCCCGGTCGGGGTACCAATTCTGTCCCGGTTGCCCCTCTTCCAGGCCAGCTCTCTGCTGTGGCCAGGGAGTGCAGTGGAGGATGGCCCAAGTGCTTGGGCCCTGCACCCCATGGGAGACCAGGAGAAGCACCTGGCTCCTGCCATCGGATCAGCGCGGTGCGCAGGCCGCAGCGCGCCTACCGCGGTGGCCATTGGAGGGTGAACCAACGGCAAAGGAAGACCTTTCTCTCTGTCTCTCTCTCTCTCACTGTCCACTCTGCCTGTCAAAAAAAAATATTTACTAAAGAACTAGATAATATTAACACATAACACATACACATACACACCCCAATGTAGAAATGTAGAACAAAATAGTTATGTTAAAAATAAACCATAAAAATCAATTAATAAAGCATTCAGAATCCATTGTTGTGTGGCTGTGATACCTTGTCTTAGAGCTCACAACATTTAAAACCCTGACTTCTGCATTTCCATGACAGGGGAAAGATGACCGATTGAAAAAGAATACTAGTTCTGTATTGCATCTGGCTATAACGAATGCATATCATCACTGATCTTAGTCCAGGAAAAAGAACTAGCCATATGATAGCAAACTAAGGAAAGCTGATGGTGAGAAACATGAGAGAGAGAGAGCATGGTTATTTGGCAAGCAATAATTTTATGAAGGAATCAGTTATTTAAGTTAGTCATAATCAAAATTGTAAAATGAATCTGATTTGGGACTAAAACTCAGATCTTTTGATCTCAGAATCAATTTATATTTACATCAACAGGCTAGATAATATTCTGCTAAAGAAACAAATCCACTCATAAATTCTGGAGTTTTACACATGCAAGTTATGTCCTCCGTGACTCTGCTGTCTCAGTGTGGACTTCCTAGTATGGAAGGGGAAGAGAGGAGAGTGTCATTACAACCTTGCTTCTTCTCTATCTTAGGTCCCAGTAGTGAACTTCTAACTTTCCTTCAGTGATAGTTGGCAGTACTGGTCACATGGATCCACCACTGTAAGATCTGGGAAATGAGGAAAAACTTACATACAAGGTACTTGAAAAAATTTGTGGAAAAATACAATATATTTATTTTTGTACCAAAAATGAATCTGCATTTTTAATACAATTTAATGAGTTTTTTTGAAGATCTCTTCTATAAACAGACCTCAAAAAATTCTTGCATGAAATCCATTAATTATAATTTCCATGACATTTTTGAAATGCTCATGTATAGCTGTAGAGCATTTTTGAATAGATGCCTCCCATAACATTAAATTAAACTAAATATGCTCTCAAAAAGTTATAGTTTGGGTATTATTACCTTTTCAAGTACAGTTATGAATAGACTCTGAACATTACCTAAGTTTCTATTATATTATAAAATCTGGAAATGACCTGATTTTTTTCCATTATAGTTCAATAAATTATGTGTCGACCAACAGCAAGTAGAACCATTTTCATAAATTGTTTGATGCTACTTGAGGGGGAAATTAGAACTGTCAGTAATTATTTGAAAGATTTGTCAGTCTAAAAATCAGTATAGACTTAGCCTTGTATTACCTTCTTTAGGTGTACACTAATAAAAAGGAAAATAATAGCATGCCTAACCATAGTTCATTCCTCTTTTCTGAGCACTAAGAATATATTTATTATTCTGTTTGCTCTAAAATGACCAGCAAAATAGGTGTAGTGAACCCCTTTGATGTTTTGTATTGTACTCATTGTGTATGAGACATATCCCTGGAGAATCCCCTGAAAATAATTGGTCAAAGGAAGTAGATTTAATTAATTGGAGAGAAGCAAAAACCATTTGTCTTAGCTGGTGAATTTGTCCACCAGTGTTCAACTAGGAGAAAGATCCAAGTGACAAATGTGAGCCCAGCTGTGCAAGACTCAGACATGTTTTTGATTTGGATTACAGTCTTCATGCAGGTACACTCCTTACCTTGAAAATCAAAATTTTATCAGATAACACAAATTCAAAAATAAAATCAAGCCAGTGTAGGGAAATGGCACCTGCAGGTCTAAATGGGCCCATAGAATTCATGGAACTTGTCAAGACGTTACTAAACAATGTTTTGGATTGAGGTCCCCAGCTTATCAAAATTCTGTGTCTGAGGTGCCTTCCATCTGTCTTGGCAAGTATGTGAATAAAATTATCAGTTCTTTATTAGCATATGTTTTACCCTTCGGATGTTTGTTTATGGGAAAAATTAATGTAGCATGCAACTTGCAATTAGTTTTTACACTGTTAATGACAGGTTGCTATAAAATGCCTTGCATTGAAATATAGGAACTAATGGCATGAATAAAGTATACAGATGCTCAAACAAAAAACTTAAACTTTATTTCTTTGGATTCTTTCTTATCTGAAAATTTTGAGTCCTCTTACAAGCAGACTAGGAATTTTGCAATTGGCCACCTGCTCAATAATGTGATTTACCAGTTAATAGTTAACCTCCTTGATATAACGCAACCCTGGTGGTTAAAAAATGAGTGAGGCACCAGTGCATGTGTATACAACATTATGGTAAGAGTTTCAGTTCATTTCCCATTGGAAAACTGCTCTGTATGTAGCCTGAGAGATAAAGTTATAAGTAAAGCATGGCCTCTGTCCTTCATAAGAGAAGTTATAGCAGTGATTTCCATGTATTGCTTTATACCTGGGGAAAAAAATTTTTTTTTGACAGGCAGAGTGGATAGAGAGAGAGAGAGAAAGGTCTTCCTTTTTGCCGTTGGTTCACCCTCCAATGGCCGCCGCGGCCAGCGCGCTGCGGCCGGCGCACCGCGCTGATCCGATGGCAGGAGCCAGGTGCTTATCCTGGTCTCCCATGGGGTGCAGGGCCCAAGCACTTGGGCCATCCTCCACTGCACTTCCTGGCCACAGCAGAGAGCTGGCCTAGAAGAGGGGCAACCGGGACAGAATCCGGTGCCCCGACCGGGACTAGAACCCCGTGTGCCGGTGCCGCAAGGAGGAGGATTAGCCTATTGAGCTGCGGCGCTGGCAAATTTTTTTTTTTTTTTAAATGGAGGTTACCAAGACCTTCTCTTTAGAACCTATCTAATGTATTAATTCCTTAGTTGGGTCTAAGCACCTGCATTTTAAAAACCTTCCCATAGCTGATGTATTGGACTGGCTAAATAGCAAAATTTCACTAATTTAATTCATATTTAGGCTTTAAATGCACGATTATCTCCATCTGAAGTGTTTCTTTTTCCCTAATATTTTATAGCCTACATGACTTAAAAATTCAACCTCTCCTTGTCTGTCTCTCCCTCACTCTCTTTGTAACTCTTTGAAATAAACAAATATATTTTTTTTTGACAGATAGATAGACAGTAAGAGAAAGACATAGAGAAAGGTCTTCCCTGGTTGGTTCACCCCCCAAATGGCCGCTACGGCTGGCACTGCACCGATCTGAAGCCAGGAGCCAGGTGCTTCTTGCTGGTCTCCCATGCAGGTGCAGGGGCCCAAGCACCTGGGCCATTCTCCACTGCCTTCCCGGGCCACAGCAGAGATCTGGACTGGAAGAGGAAAAACCAGGACTAGACCCGGCACCCATATGGGATGCTGGTGCTGCAGGTGTGGGATTAGCCAAATGAGCCATGGTGCCGGCCCCAACAAAAATATTTTAAATACCCTTTTCTGTCTGACCTATTTAACTGTGCATTTTTTATTCAAAGTACATCATAGCTGCAGCATGAGTCAATATTTTGTTCTCATCTTTATGGTGAAATAATGTTCCATTTTATTGTTATTCAGCATTCTGTTTATTTAAGAGTTGAATAAACATTTACTTATTTTCATGTTTTGGTTATTTTTGGTCCAGAAATCATTCATGTAGTTTTTGGTGGGGGCATGTTTTCAATTCTTGAATGTGTACCTAATGATAGAATTGCTAGGTCATATGATGAGTTTCATCATTTGAGTGATTGTCAGGTCATTTTCCAAAATGGCTGTATCACTTTAAAACTCACTAGCATGAAGGTTATAGTTTCTTTCCATCCCTGCCAAAATTTGTGATTATCTGCCTTTTGATTGTAATCATCCTAGTGTGAATGAATATCATATTGTGGCTTTGATCTATATTTCCTTACTGATCAATGATATTGAGCACCTTTGATGATGTTGCAGCTCATCTATATAATTTCTTTGAGGAAATATATATATTCAAATCCATTTTAATTATCTTTTTATTACGTTGTAACACTTTAATATATTGTGAGTATTAGATCCTTATCATATTTTTATGTTAATAATTTTCCTCAATCTTGGAGCTATTCTTTTAGTATTGTCCTTTGGAGAACAAAAATCCAGTTTATTTATGTTTTCCATTGGCTTTTTTTTTTTTTTGCTTTTGTGCAATATTCAAGAAAAAAATAGCATATGCCAAGTTCATTAAAATGCATAACTATCTAGAATTTTGTAGTTTTATCACTTAAGATACTGTCTTTTCTTTTTTTTTTAATTTTTATTTTTTTGACAGGCAGAGTGGACAGTGAGAGAGAAACAGAAAGGTCTTCCTTTGCCGTTGGTTCACCCTCCAATGGCCGCCGTGGCCGGCGCACTGCGCTGATTGGAAGGCAGGAGCTAGGTGCTTATCCTGGTCTCCCATGGGGTGCAGGGCCCAAGCACTTGGGCCATCCTCCACTGCACTCCCTGGCCATAGCAGAGAGCTGGCCTGGAAGAGGGGCAACCAGGACAGAATCCGGCGCCCTGACCGGGACTAGAACCTGGTGTGCTGGTGCCGCTAGGCAGAGGATTAGCCTGTTGAGCCACGGTGCCGGCAAGAGGCTGTCTTTTCAATTTTGTGTATATTATGAAGAAATGGTCCAACATAATTCATTTTTATTTAGTTATCCAGTTTTTCACAAACCATGTTAAAAGACTTTCTTTCAAGAACTTATCTTGGAAATCTTGTGGACAATTGCTTGACCAAATATCATGAAGTTTCTTTCTGTACTTTTCTATTCTTCAGTCTATACTTCTTTGCTTATGTAGTATCACAATATTGTTAACACTGCTGCTTTCTCATTACTGTGTTCTTTCAAACTGAGGACTGTGGATCTTCAAGTTTTGTTCTTTCCAAGATTGTTTGGGCTTTTCTAGGCCCCCTGGAATATCCATATTTTAGAATCAGCCTATAAATCTTGACAAAAAAGGCACAAAGATATGCAAAGGTTTTTGCTTGATGTATATAGAAAAATTTAGATAATGTGCCATTTTAGACGCTAAGACTCTCAATCCAGGAATATAATATGTTTTTCCATTTATTTATATATTTGTTTTTGCATTTATTTGGTTAGATATTTGCCTAAGTTCTTCATTCTTTCTGATGATGCTATTGTATATAGAATTGTTTTCTTATTTTATTTTTGGATTGTTCTATCTAAAAATATTGAGCTTACATCTTGAAACCTCAATAAACTAAATTGATTTCATCTAATATCATGTAGATATTTCTTTTTTTTTTTTTTTGACAGGCAGAGTGGACAGTGAGAGAGAGAGACAGAGAGAAAGGTCTTCCTTTGCCGTTGGTTCACCCTCCAATGGCCGCCTCATATTTCTAATTATGACTCACACTGTTTGCAAATAGAGTTTTACTACTTTCCAAACTAAATGTCTTATATTTCATCTTATTGTTTAGTTTCCCTGGCTGTAACTTCTGGTCGAAAATGGCAAGAATAGACATCTTATATGTTTCCTGGTTATAGGGGAAGCACCCATCTTTAATTATCAAAAATGTCCTTCATCAGATTGAGAAAGTTCCCATCTATTTCTAGCATGGCAAGTTTGATTGTAAGGAATTCAATGTTTTCCAAGTATGAGTCAATATCTATTGAGATAATTATGTGGTTTTCTCCTTTATTCTATTGCTTTTAAAGACTTATTTATTTATTTGAAAGTCACAGTTACACAGAAAAGGGGAGGCAGAGAGAGGCAGGGGGTGGGTCTTTGATCTGCTGGTTCACTCCCCAATTGGCTGTAATGGCCAGAGCTGGGCCTATCTGAAGCCAGGAGCTTCTTCCAGGTCTCCCATGCGGGTGCAGGGGCCCAAGGACTTGGGCCATCCTCTACTGCTTTCCCAGGCCATAGCCGAGAGCTGGATAGGAAGTGGAGCAGCTGGGAATCAAACCGACACCCATGTGGGATGCCACACTGCAGGAGGCAGCTTCACCAGCTATGCTACAGCACTGGCCTCTCCTTTATTCTATTGGTATAATATTTTATAAATATTTTTATATGCTAAACTCATCTTGTATTCATAAATTCCAGTTGGTTATCATGTATAACCTTCTTATTCATTGCTGAATTCAGCTAGGTAGCTTTTGTTAAACATTTCTGTGCCAATATAGTTTTCTTTAGTAGTGGTATCTTTGGTTAAAGTTATAAAACAATTAGAAAATGAGTTGGGGAAAATGAAAACTTTTGTCTTTTAGAAAAGCTTGTGAAAGATTTCTGCTAATTCTTTGGTGGTGGATGGTTGACAGAATTTATCAGAGAAGCTATCTGGTCCTGGATTTTTCTTTGAGGAAATTTTAGTGATTTTTATTCATGCTTTCTATTTTTTCCTGGGTTGGTTTCAATAATTTATATCTTTCTAAGAATTTGTCCATTCAACCCAAGTTGTCTAAGTTGTTGGCACACAATTGTTTGTTATACCCTTATAATCCCACTTATTCCAATAAATCTGGTAATAATATATTTCATTAATTCCTTTTGCTTATGCTTTTCAATATTTTCTTGTAATCTAGCTGAAATTTTATCTATTTTGTTGGTCTTTTTCAAAAGTGATTAGATATGGTTATTTTTCACTGTGATATTTATTATTTCTGCTTATATTTAGTTTACTATTTTAATGATTTTATCAGTAAAAATTATTCATTTGAGATCTTCCTTCTTTCAAATATAGATGGTTACAACTATACATTTTCCTGTACTTGCATCTGCTGAGTTTTGATCTATTATATCTTCATTTTCATTTTCAAGTATTCTCATCTCCTTTCTGATTTCTTACTTGACTTTTAGATTATTTGATAGTGTGCTGTTAATTTCCAAATGTCTGCAAAACACTCTTGACTTTGTAAAATTCAGAGTTAATAATAATCTAGGCCATTGCTAGTCCTGTTATGGTTGATTGGTTGGAGCAGATGGGAAATACTATCTAAGTTATGAATCACTTAATATTCCTTTACAGCATGTTTCTTGAAAAGTAGAGATATGTTTTATTTATCTATTGTGGTACATCATTGTAGAATATATAATCTTAAAGTAAATATACTAGTAATTGAGATGTCTTACCATCAGTAACTATGATACATATCAATTTTAAGGATGAATAATAAAAATTCTCATCTCAAGATTTATGCATTGTAGAACATAATTTCCATATATTATATATATATATATATATATATATATATATATATATAAACATTTATTTATTTGGAAAGTCACAGAGATGGACAGAGTGAAAGAGAGAGAGCGTGAGCATATATCTGCTGGTTCACTGCCAGATGGCTGCAATGACCAGCCCTGGGCCAACCCAAAGCCAGGAGCCAGGAGCTTAATCCAGGTCTCCCACATCAGGGGTAGGGGCCCAAACAGTGGGGATATATTTTGATGCCTTTCCTAGGCTACCAACAGGGAGCAGGATCAAAATCAGAGCCACCAGGGCATGAACTGGTGCCCACATTGGATACCAATATCATGGGCAGTGGCTTAACCTCCTACAGTTCTATTCCCCATTTCCGTTTATAAAAGAGATATAGATTCATTTTAAAAATTATAACTGCCTTAAAATAATAGAAATAAAACTCATGTTTCCATTACCTGACTATAATAAGTGATAATGTCATATTTGATTTCAATTGTGCAGATCTTTTATGTTATATAATGGTAGTCACACTGATTCTATTTGCTTCTTTCAAAACATGACCTTTTATTTATGTGTGTTTCACTGTATTATATGGTACTTCTAACTTATTTTTGGTGGTTTTCAAGTGTAACATATTTACTTATTCTCTACCACTTTTGTGTTTGCATCTTTGTTACTAATTGAATCTATTAAAAGAGTATTTTACATATTTAGGTTTTTGTAGAATTCGATTATTTTCTAAGGATATATTTATTGATCTAGTATTACACACAAAGAAGAAAATCCTATCTAAAACCTTTGATAAATTCTGCTAAAATATTTTTGAAATACCTGCATTAATATACATTGCTATATCAGCATCTCAGTTCAGTTTGCAAAAATAGCTTAAGTCATAAAGTCAATAGTTAACAAATATTTCTTTGGCGCATGCTATATAATTAATGCTGTGAGAACTAGATAAATGCACAGAAGCTACTTTTGGTTAACTGTTTGTAATATCATAGATATTGCAATCATGCAATGTCTATAGTTTGTGTTTTGGAGAGCAATGTACCACTCAGGTGTTGGTCATAATGTCCTTGACTCCATTTTACTTCCAATCAAGCTATTTCTGGGAAATGCAAACAGGCACATATGCAATTTTTCAAGTGCCAAATTAATGACAGAACCAAGGCCTATGAGGAGTCACAACAGTTAATAGGCATGCTGGTTTGATTTTGTGTTTCATTTATAGAGATTTATGGTTGAAAAGATCAATTTGGTTGATAATATGGAATACAGTTTTACAGAGCAAAATAGGAACTATCTAGGCAGGGAGCAAATTATAAACCAAAGGACAAACATACAACAAAACAAACTACTGGGCCGGCGCCGTGGCGTAACAGGCTAATCCTCCGCCTTGCGGTGCCGGCACACCAGGTTCTAGTCCCGGTTGGTGGCCCCTCTTCCAGGCCAGCTCTCTGCTATGGCCTAGGAAGGCAGTGGAGGATGGCCCAAGTGCTTGGGCCCTGCACCCCATGGGAGACCAGGAGGAAGCACCTGGCTCCTGGCTTCGGATCAGCGAGATGCGCTGTCCGCAGCGGCCACTGGAGGGTGAACCAATGGCATAAAAGGAAGACCTTTCTCTCTGTCTCTCTCTCTCACTATCCACTCTGCCTGTCAAAAAAAAAAAAAAAGATATGTAAATCAATGCTATTTTTCAAAATAGGAAATTGACTTAAAGCAAAGATGGGCTTTGGCCCCGCAATCATCCTGCCATTTGAGATCCCTATGTCCCACACTGAAGTACCTGCGTTTGAGTTCTGACTGCATTCTCCAAACTGGATACTCACTTTCTGTTAATGAACACCTGAGAATTACCATGTAATGGCTTAAGTAGTTGGGTACCTGTCACACATACGGTGATATGGATTGAGTTCCAAGCTTGGTTTACATTCCCTGATTGTGGCAAGTAGGGAGTGAACCAGTGGATAGGAGCTCACTCTCAATCTTTTTCTCATTCTCTGTCAACATTTTTTTTTAAAGGAAAATGGAAGAGCTTAAGCCAGATACCACTGGACATACTCAAATTAAAAGTCATTTCTATTTGAGTCTATTAACGTATAGTTTTGCACAAATATCTTGCGACTTCTGGGAACATAGTATTAATGCCCTTTTTGAAGATTACTGTGTCCTTAAGACATTTTGGACATGGTTTGTTACAAGACTCACAGAGTTATACCACTTCTGATTAGAAGATTTAACAATCCAGATGTGTTCCTCTATATTTTCATTCTGGAAGTCTGCAGATGGCTCCTCCTCTGAGCCATGTCTCTGAATGACTATCTGTGTTATTGCTGACGTCCATTATAGCAATTTTCAAAGATTGGATGGCTTCAACAACAAAGATTTACCATCACACAGTTCTGGAAGCTGGGAGTCTGAGACCAAGATTGAAGAGTTGTGTCTGCTAATGCCAGAACCCTTGGCTTGGAAACAGCTCCTCTCCCCGTGTCTTCCACATGCACCTGTATCTGTGTCTTAATCTTCTCTTCTTAATTTGAGAACATCAGATATTCAAGGGATTAGTGCCAATCTATATGACTTTAATTTACCTTGAAAGCTTATTTAAAGGTCCTACTTCTAAATACAGTCAGACTCAGGCACTGGAAATTAATACTTCCACATATGAACTTTGGGAACAAAATTTAACTCACAAACTGCCATTAGTTTTTCCTCTTCACTGACTCACCATGGATATGCAATATAAACAAAACTTTAAATTTTATGTCTACTGAATAAAATCTGAGTGTTTTCAGTTACTGTACCATGATCTCATTACTTCCAAATGTTGGATTGTACTCAATAACTACATTTTGTAGGTCAGCTTGTACAAAGAAACAACAGTGACCAAACGCAAATTGTCCCTGCTTTATTAGACTCAAAATTTTAGTCTATGTTAATGTTGAGAGGTAGTGATTTATACCACTTAAGACCAACACTTTTTTCAAATCCAGTGGCCAGTGCTAAATGGAAATTGAACTCACAGTAAGAGGACGATAGGCTAACTGACTTTATGAACTAATCTGGAAGTATGAGCTTTTAGAGAAACTGATCCATGTACCCACATAGTTTGGAATAATATAAGATATAAAATGCATAAAATAATTTATAAAGGTAATTGAAAACTGTAAAACATGTTAAAGGGATATTTATATATTTTTTGTATGTGTTATGCAATCAAAGCTTTATCTATGGTGATGCTGAGAGCCACAGGCCATACTTTTTCCACTTGCCTATTACTGTATTTAATTTTTTATTCAAATTTCAATTTGATTATAAGATTTTTTGATTCATCATTTAGAATCTTATAGTAAGTCAATTATTCTGATCATGAGGTACAAAATTATCCCTGCTCCCTGCTTGATAACCATTCAACTAAATCTTTTATTTCTTATCCCTTAAATATGCATTTTTTACGTGTGAACTGGACAACTTAATGCATCTAATATGTGTGTTTTTCTAACAGACAGATTAACTTTTTTTATATTGACAGGCAGAGTGGACAGTGAGAGAAACAGAGAGAAAGGTCTTCCTTTGCCATTGGTTCACCCTCCAATGGCCGCCGCAGCCGGCATGCTGCGGCCAGCGCACCATGCTGATCCAAAGGCAGGAGCCAGGTGCTTCTCCTGGTCTCCCATGCGGGTGCAGGACCCAAGCACTTGGGCCATCCTCCACTGCCCTCCTGGGCCACAGCAGAGAGCTGGCCTGGAAGAGGGGCAACCAGGACAGAATCTGGCACCCCGTCCGGGACTGGAACCTGGTGTGCTGGTGCCGCAGGCGGAGGATTAGCTTATTGAGCCTCGGCGCCAGCCAGAGATTAACTTTTTAAAGTGAAGTTAAAACATACCTCAGGTGAGAAAAATCCATCTTTTAAATTCTGAAGACATCAGATATTAACATAATTCAGTATTTTATAATTATAATTAAAATTGATTTATTTGTGAATATAAAAATTTAGCTAGGTATTGGCCTTTAACTATTTGTCTTTGTAACTGATTGCTTTCCATCTTTGTATCAGAGGATGTAATTATGGGATTTGTTCTAATTCTATTAGTATGTGTGGATACTCTATGAGGCTAATTTGCCTCTGTTGTATACAACTACATATTTTCCAAACAAGACTTTGCTCTTACTTGTGAACAACACTTCACATATAATTCATATCAGCTGATAGTACAATGATAGGGTCAATATTTATTCAAAATATTAGCACAATAAAAAATGTAGTCAAAAATATTCCATGAAAAAAGACAAAAAGTAGGGGACAGACATTTGGCATCATGGTTAAGTGCTTCTTGGGAAACCTGCATCTTTCATCAGAGTGCCCCAGTTTGAGTCCTGCCTCTGCTTCACATCTAGCTTCCAGCTAATACACATCCCAGGGGACGGGAGTCTGATGGGTCAGGTACGTTGGTTCCTGCCACTTACGTGAGAGGTTTAACATTGAACTGTGGGCTCCTAACTTCAGCCTGGTGTAGCCCTAATTATGTGGGTGTTTGAGGAGTGAGCCAGTGGACGGAAGCTCTCTCTTTCTTTGTCTCTCTGCCTTTCAAATAATTTTTTTTTTGACAGGCACAGTTAGACAGTGAGAGAGAGACAGAGACAAAGGTCTTCCTTCAGTTGGTTCACCCCGGAAATAGCCGCTATGGCCAGCATGCTGCACCGATCCGAAGCCAGTAGTCAGGTGCTTCCTCCTGGTTTCCCATGCAGGTGCAGGGCCCAAGGACTTGGGCCATCCTCCACTGCCTTCCTGGGCCACAGTAGAGAGCTGGACTGGAAGAGGAGCAACTGGGACAGGACTGGCACCCCAACCGGGACTAGAACCCAGGGTACTGGCACCACAGGCAGAGAATTAGCCAAGTGAGCAGTGGCGCTGGCCTTTCAAATAAATTTTTAAAAAGAAAATGAAATAAAAATCATAAGACTGATATAGAAATTAAAAAATAGAACTTGATAAAGGCAACTTATTCCAAGAAAGAAAGATTACTAAATCAATACACATTGGTATTCCCTAGGATTGAAAAATTAAAACTAAATTTGAAGAGAGAGAGTAGAAAACCTAATAAAGACCTGAATGTTTTGATTCTCTTTCTAAAAAAATTTTATTTTTATTTGAAAGATTTATGCAGAGAGAGGAGAGGTAGAGACAGAGAGGTCTTCCATCCGCTGGCTCACTCCCCAATTGTCTGCAATTGCTAGAGCTGTGCCAATCTGAAGACAGGAGCTTCTTCCAGGTCTCCCATGTAGGTGCAGGGGCCCAAGGACTTGGGCCATCTTCTACTGCTTTCCCAGGACATAGCAGAGCTGGATCGGAAGTAGAGCAGCCAGAACTAGAACTGGCACCCATATGGGATGCTGGTGCTTCAGGCCAGGGCGTTAACCCACTGCACCACAGCTCTGGCCCCAATGTTTTAATTCTTAAAATCAGTTGTGAATTTAATCTGTAATATCACCTTTTAAATTTTATTTTTTCTATTAGGGAATAATGTTATTTTCTACTCCAAATTTACTTTGTAATGAATGAAACTAAGCTATGGTCTTCATCACCTAATAATATTGTCTACTTGCAAATTCTTTCAGGAAGTTTATAAAGAAATATGTGGTCCTGGGGTTAACATTAAGTATCCCTAGAAATTTCTAATAAAGTACAGAAGAGAGCATTTGGAATAGAAGTTTAGGTAAATATAGAAGAATTTGGGAAATAAAAAGAAACCCATATCAAAGACCATAACAAACTGACCTCTTTAATTCTATTTATTTGGGAGAGAGAGAGAGAGAGAGAGAGAGAGAGAAGGCACTCACATACATCTGTCTACTCCCTAAATGTCTACAAGATCTGTGGCTGGTCCAGATTGAAGCCAGGAGCCAGAATTCAATCTAGGTTTCCCATGTGGATTGTAGGGTCCCAACTAGTTAAGCAGTCATCTTCTGCCTTCCATGGTAACCATTAGGACACTGGAATTGGTAGCGGCACTAGGACTCAAACCCGTGGATCCTTCATCAAACACCATAATTTCTAGATGAAATGTCTTCCCAACACACCTTAAGTTTTGTGAATTATGTTATTCAAGAGTTTGTGAGCTATATTTGAAGGCTTATTGTTGACTTTTACCATTTCTTTAATTCAGAATTGAAAATAAAATATTTCAGCATAAAATATGTATTGAGATTGATAATCTTTGGCAAATATCTTCATGAACATTGCTTTAGGTATACTGAGAAATCTAAAAAGCACACATACTCATTTGTTTTGTAGCATAATATACATATATTATTTGGTTGTTATATTTTTTAACTGCCATCCTAAAATTGTACATTACAGAGATCCTTGATATGTGCACTGTCACATGTTTGGAAATCATCTCTGACTTCCAATAGACTCTTATAGGTGATGCCAATAACACTGTTTAATCTCTTCAAGATTCAGTCTCCTCATGTAAAACAAGAATGGCAATCTTATTTAGACTACAACTAGAAAATCTTTTATGCAAATAACATTGTGATTTTTATCAATTTTGTCCTTTCCTAAGCTAAATGACCTTAGTTTGTGGGACCAGATTAGACTTAGGGAATCTTCCAAAGCTTTTTACGATGACCATATCCAGTGTTACTACTACCTTTGAATTATTTAAGCCTATCACATCTCCTTATTCGTATTTGTAGCTGATCTTACCTTCCTAGTGAATAATTACTCTACCAATTTGAAGAAAAGCTCTATTTCCCAGTCATAAATACCTCATTTCCTTCTATTTTAATGAATTCCTAGATGGAATGTTTAGGCTATTGAAAGTGTTCTCTCTTACATAAATAGCACTAATAAATTCTTACAGATGATTCATTGTGTTTCTAAAAAAACATAATTTTTTTCTGAATTCTGTCCTCATTTCCCTTTAGATCCTCCCTGGAATTGTAAATGTAGTTTACAGTTGTGGAAGAAGGGATTCTCCGTGAAGTCTTTTCTAGGTGTCATAGAGTCCTGTATTGAATTTTGACTAATTTGGAGCCCTCTCTCAAAGGCAATAGCTGAGGTAACACTGCAAGGAGACAAGTGGGGACCCATAGCTAGAGCACTTTTTTTTTTCTTAAGATTTACTTATTTTTTTGAAAGGCAGAATTACAGAGAGGTAGAGGCAAACAGATCTTCCATCTGCTGGTTCACTCCCCAAATGGCTACAACAGCCAGAGCTGGGCCTTTCTGAAACCAGGAGCCAGGAGCTTCTTACAGTCTCCCACATGGGTGCAGGGGCCCAAGCACTTGGGCCATTTCCTATTGTTTTCCCAGGCCATAGCAGAGAGCAGGATTGGAAGTGGAGCAGCTGGGACTCTAACTGGCGCCCATATGGGATGCTGGCACTGCAGGCGGAAGCTTTACCCAGTAAACCACAGTACCAGCCCCAGCACTTTCTTGTATTAGCTAAACTGCAGGCACCCTGACCTCCAGGACCAGAAAGTAAGCCTTTTCAGTACACTCACTAAAGATTCAACTCCTTTGGCCCTTAGCATTCCAGCAGCAGCTGAGGAAGTGTCAGGAACAAGCATCAGCCCTGCACACATGTCACGGCTGGAGCACTATGCCGTGGCTCCTGACTTCCTTTTGAATAGTCATTTATAGAGTTTCTCATAAGGCTTCAATAGTTTGGATCACAAAGGTCTTAGATATCTCACAGCCATCTGGATCTCTTTGCCCTTGCTCACCATCCTGGGCGATTAGTGAGCATGTCCTCAAATACATACCAATCTTATTCTGACTCTCCACTCCCTTTAAATCTCTGATTTAGCCAAAGCAGATTATACACACATTACAGGTTTTCTTTTGAGGCTTTTCTTTTCTATCAGGTGTAAACTCCATTACCTAATATGGCTTGGATTTTGTGGCATTCGATATTAATTCATTCTCTTACTGTGATATGCTGACTTAAAAAAAAAAACTCTGAACTTGTCAGCTCAGTTTTTATTTCTTTGTTCTAGGAGAACCATCTACTCCTTTGGGGCAGGTGATAATATAGCTCAGCCTTGGAACATAAGACTATGGGGGAAGATGATTTAATTGAAAAACAAAGAGAGTAAACACTATATAGAGTCACAGTGTTATTTTCAAGATACCGAACAATTTGCATGGAAAAATATGAAGTAATTCAGTTACTTAGTTTTTCATGGATGGAATTCAGTTGAGAGCAGAGAATGTTTGAAACTGAAGTACTATACATATTAGTCATTCATGATTGAGATGATAGCATGTTTTATTATGATAAAATACAAAATAGGATATATGATCTAATTTCTGGGCATGTCTGTGCTTCATAGTTATGTTGAGGGGTAAATCTCTACTAACGTTAATAGTTCATTTGGACTTAAGAGAATAAAATTGTTTCTCTACCATTTATCAGCAATTTTTTAGTACTAAAGCAGTCTTGAATCAATTGTATTTCATGTGACATTAACTTCATGTGGCAATAAACTGTAGCTCCATTCAGAAGATTTCTGGAAAGGAAGTAGATGATGATTTCTAACTAACTTTGATTTAAGGAGCAGAGTAATACATGAATTGTATTTACTTTTTAAAGATTGATTTATATATTTAGAAGGCAGAGTTAGAGGAGGGGGAGAGGGAGAGAGCCTCCCATCTGTTGGTTCAGCCTACAAATGGCTGCATTCACCTGCCTGGACCAGACCAAAGTCAAAAGCCAGGAGCTTCTTCCTGGTCTCCCATGTGGGTACAGGGGCCCAAGCTCTTCAGCCATCCTCTTCTGGTTTCAGGCATATTAGCCAGGAGCTGGATCAGAAGTGGAGCAGCTAGGACTTGAACCAGCTCCCAAATGGGAGGCCAGCACTGCAGGCCCTGGCTTTAACCTGCTGTGCTACACTGCCCACTCCAATACATACACTTTAAACACTGCATTGTGAGTCAGCAATTTTATATGTCCCCATTCATGTTTGATTAATTTTCTTCATAAAATGGCTGAAGTACAAGGGTATATCTTTAACCAGTATGAAAGTACATATTAAAAATGCAATATAACATTCTGCCTGCCATTGAGCATTACCAAAAAACACAGCACAGTATTGCAGTACATTAGTTGAAGTGATTAAAATTATATCTCCATTGATCAGCATACCAGATTGCTGGAATAAAGGGAGTTGCATTGGGACATGTAAGAATGACAAACAAATTTATCTGACTTCGGAAACTACAGGGCACAGTTGCCTAGTATGGTCTATACTGTTTCATAGTGGAAGAGCACTGTTGTGGCTATGGAACTCCAGCTGGCAAAAGCTATTGATAGTTTGGAGGAAATCACGCCATCCTGAGCTTCAGTTTCTTTACTCCATCTCTTGAGTTGTGTCAGAGACTGCCATGTTTTACATGGACTATCCTAAGAATGATCTTAAATTGTAGGTATGTGGTATTCCTCCATTTCATGGGCTAGAAGGTTGAGGATAGAGAATGCTTGTCTATTAGCCAAGGATGTACAATAGTTATATAAGTCAAGTATAAGTCCAGGTTGTCTGACTTCAGAATTCATGTTCTCACAACCATTACATTAAAGTCTTCTGCTTGTCCCAATATTCAAATGGGCCATGGGGTCAATATTTTGACAATATAGGGGTTCTTCAAAATGTTCACGGACAATGAATTAAAAATCTTATTGTGTTACCAATAATTTTGATCTAAACCTAGAATTTTGATATCTATGCATAGTTTTCCATGGCACACATTGTTCATGGACTTTCTGAAGGCTCCTCATGTATCTTACTACAACTCCAGAACTGCTCAAGTTTATGGGTAAAGTATACTTTTTTTTGATCCTGGAAAGTAGGCAAATTTTACCACTTGGCCCACTATCACCATCTGTTTTTGTAAGTTTGTTGAAACACATCTGTTTGTTTAAATATTATCTAACATTTATTTTGTACTATAAAAGAAGTGAATAGTTGTAATAAAGACAGGATCACAAGCCGAAATACTTACTTCGTTACACTTAGTATTCCATGAACTTTATTGCTATTCTTTGAATCATGTGAAGATAGCCAAATCACTAGAGTTTAGAATGAACAATCTGTTTATTCTAGCTTTCAAATGGAGTAGGAGGATTTTCAGACCCAGGTGGGGTGGAAGTGACTATTAGAAATAGGAGCAAATGACATAGATATCATAATGACGCTGGAATGTCTGATAAAATACTAGACTAGGGGGAGATGGTGCTGGAGAACAGTGAGGTGGGTTCATTTGTATATTGCAACAAAAATTATTTCAAGTAATGTATCTCATGTTTTCTTTTTAAAAATGTTTTCATTTAGACTGAAAAGCGATCTTCCTCCTTCTGGATCACTTCCCAATACTTGGAATAGCGAGGGCTTGTCCAAGTCTCCCTCATAGATGACAGGGACCCAAGTACTTGAGACATCACTTTTGCCTCCCTAAAGCATAAATTAGCATAAAGCAGGATTGGAAGCAGAGGAGCCTGGCAACCAAAGCAGAAACTTATGTGCTGTTCCAAATTATTGCAAACACAGGCACGCCTAGTTTGTGAAAAGGTTTGCAATGGGTATGTAGGATGAAGTGATGAAGATAAACGTGTTCTTAAAACTTAAGCAAAATCACTGAAAAGAAGAGATTACCTTTCCATTTTAATCCCTGAAGCTGACAATATAAAAATTCTTCCGCTTTCCATATCCTGCCTTTGGAAGCTGTGTTCTTCTCTACTCTTCATCTGGGTCAGTTTTCTTCAGTTATTCTGAATACTTCTGTTTCCTCCAATACATTGATGTAAGAAATAACTTCTTGATTAGGAGCACATCAACCCCTTGATTGCACTCCTCTGGCAGAATTAATAACAGACTACCACTTAATATAAAATCTCTAATAATAAACGCCAGCATTCACTTCTAGCCTCTGCTAAGGCTAATGCCCTTGGACTCTGTCTGCTGTGTATTATAAATTAGTTGTACCAAACCACTTTAAACTATGTAGAGACTCCTTGCGTTTTCTCCTGTTGTCTTTGCCCACTGATTCCTTTTGTCTGCCTGACAAACAGGCTCTTAAGCATTGCTTTACACAGACAATACCATCTTTCTTATAAAACATTCTCACTTTCCCTGAATGTCTTAAGTACTTCATTCTCTACAGTTCTTACATTTACATATGTTAGGACATTTACTGTATTGTGCTACAATTGCTTTTTTGCTTGTCTTTCTCAAGGGAGAGAATGTATTTTCCTTCAGTCTGCTAACATAGTTGGATTGTTAATACATCCACATAGCTTTGTACCTGACACATTGAGGTGAGATTTTATGTGTAAAAATTCCTGGAGAAATGGAATTTAAAGGCTTTGGTGCATAAAATAATTTTGAGGCCCATGCATGGTTTTTTATCCATCCACTATGACACTTTATTCCAGGTCTGCTTTGTAAATCAGACATTTCCGCTCTTCTGAAGACTCCCTTTACAAAATTTAAACAATGTATTATTCTAGAACTGGTTATAGGGGCAGACAATTCTATCAAATCCTTCAAAGCCCTGTTGCAAGCAGCATATTATTTACACCCTGTTTAGAGTCATGCTTAGAATACTGTGGTAATTCTTTATAATAACACAATAACATACTTAACATCTAATATTTATTCTGGACATTTTATGTGTTTTAACATATTGATTATAATTTATCTTTCAAGAACCTTCAGAACAACTTTATCATAGGAATATTATTAGTTCCATGGTACAGGTGGAGGAACAGAAAAGTTACATTTTAAATATCACACAGAGTGTAAATGGCAATGAATGACTTCAGGTGACGCAGTCTAATTCCATCATTCTGAATTTAAGTCCCACTATCTCTATGGACAAATGTTTACAACTCTCAGAGAATAACATTACTATAATATCTGTGATTTTTCCGTGACTATCATGTGTCCTTGAACTAAAAGACTTCTCTTAAACATTTTTCCTTTCACTTTTCAGCAGATTGATAAGCTATCTTAATTGTACCATGTGAAACTTCTTAGGTTCCTTCCAAAATATTGATTATTCAGTGTGACCAATCTGTAAGGCAAGACTGTGACAACAATGCCTATTCTTTAGTAGGACTTCTAGTCAGTTGGAACATTGGGATAAGACAACTCTTTCTCTGTCTAGAACAGTAGTGGAGGTTCAGGAACATCAAAAAAAAATCTTATGATATAAAGGATACTAGATGCCATAAAGTAGAAAGGGTGGGTGCAGTGAGGCATAGCATTGAGGTAGATGGTGCTAGAATATGCAGCATTGAAATGGAGAGGATGATACTGATTTAGACAAAGGGAGAGCTGTAATTTATCCAACAAATTGTAACAATATTAGAAGTAGACCTTTATGCCTTGTGACCATTTGGTTTTATTGCTGCACATTTGTTAATACTCTTCTCACATATTAACACAAGCTTTGGTCCTCTCATCTCACTAATTCAACCAGTATTCAAAAAAGTGGCAACATTGGCCCATTATGCAAGCTGAATTAGCTTGTTCCAAAAATTTCAGGTCTGTTCAGTTAATCTCATTCCTGTAAATAAATAAATGGAGCTATATTTAAGACCATGGAGCAGGTATTTTAACGATAATTTGATTAATAGGACACAGTGTTACTCTTAAACTTAAAATCTAACAAAGACGACATAGAGAATTTTATGTATTGAACAAAATTTCAAATGCAGATAGTCAACTGCTAGAGTTCACAGTCCAAATCATTACCATACCTCCTTCAGCAAGTGAGACCAGTCCTTGAGAAGGGGCCTATGTTCCTAGAGATGCATATGAGGAAGAAAATATAGATTAGGAGGTTTCTGCAGGAGGAATGCGCTGGGAAGAGGTGGTTTGGAACAGCACTCAAAATATCAGACTTTCCTGTTTCATAACCCTCTCTATTTTCTAGCTGTGTGCTATGAAGACAATCGTATAGCTGTTGTGAGCCTTATACGCCTTACTGGTGAAATACAGAGGGTACCATTATCTCCTCACACTAAGTATTGCTGTGATGATTCATTGAGATAATGCATGAAAATTACTTATCAAGGTGTCTGGCACTTAACAAGTCTTCAATACTTGCTAAATAGTTTTATGATTACAGTCTTATATACGTGTTACTATGGAGACAAGAAAGACATGCATATGACAAATAATAAAGAAATAAGATGGACAAGTTGCTGAGATGTAGAAAAAAGAGAAAGGAGAAAGTGTGAAGGTGATGAAACTATTGATGCCATAATTGATACAAGAATCACAATAACTCCTGTTCCATATTCCATCTTCTGGTAATAGAACTAAGAATATCTATAGTAAAATGTAAAAATAGATTTTCGGGGGGATTCAGCATTTTATAATCTCTTCAGTTCCACCTCTCCCCAGTAGGAAAGTCAGAACATACTGACCCAGGAACAAAATGTCAGCAGAGGAGTCAGGGAGTGGATTCCTAGGCATGGCCACTAGGGATGCCAAGAAAAGTCATTTTTACTTTTATTATCCATGGTGTTTTCATTTTTTTTTAATTTTGCCCATTTCACACTTGTTATATTCCCAGACTTTGCAATTGAAATCTCAAAATGTTCCTCCGCAAAAGAACCACGTTGGTTACTGTATGTTGAAAGGTTGGAGTCCCGACTATCTTTCAATTCTGAATAGATGGCAGTGTAGATAACATTTTAAGAAATAAATAGGGCTACCACGCAACACTCTTTACACTCTTTTATGCTACTTTATACTCTTTTCTTGAGGAAAAATTATGAAATGTATGTTCCAATGATTTCATGACTAATAACAGTCAAATGGTGCTTAGCTACTTAGTAGTGGCTCAAAGTGCTGTCAGTATTGTATGGAGATGATCTCATCTATACTCATTGAACAGGCAATGTGCTTTTATTCTTCACCTCTTTAAGTTCCTTGCTATACATCGGACTTTATATGAATTATATTGTGCTTTGTTTTTCTTGAGTTGGACTTTGACACTTCCCATCAAATTTTGACACTCTAAAAGCTGGTTTTTCTCTATGCCATTAGATAGCACACCCTGGTATTTAGATGATATACAAGAGTCAAGTAATTGACATGGCAACATTTTATGTTTTTAAAACATTTACTTGTTTATTTGAAAGGCAGAGAAAGAGAATCTTTACTCCTCTGGTTTATTCTCCAAGTGGCCACATTGGCCAGGGCTGAAGTAGCCCAAAGCCAGGAGCTTCATCTGTATCTCCCATGTGGGTGGCAAGTACCCAATCACTTTGGCCATCTTCTACTATTTTCCCCAGGCTTTTAGCAGGGAGCTGGAGCAGCCAGGACATAAACCAGAACTCACATGGGGTGCTGGCATCCCAGGCTGCAACTTTACCCACTATGCCACAATGTTGGCCCCATGGCAACATTTGAAAATGCAGCAATGCCTCAGTATTCACAGAGGATTGGTTCCATGATCCCTGTGGATACTAACATATCAAGATATTCAAATCTGTTATTTCTGTACAACCTAATCACATCCTCCTGTATACCTTAAATCGTGTGTGAATTACTAGTAATACCCAATACAATGTAAATACTATGTGAGTAATTGCTACACGGTACTGTTTAGGGAATAATGACAATGACTCCACATGTTCAGTACAGATGCATATTTTTTTTTCTGAATACTTTTTACCTGCAGTATGTTGAATTCATGCATATGGAGTCCATAGATACAGGGTGTCCACTGTATTAAGAGATATTTTATTCAGCCCCTTCCATTCTGTACAGGCTCGCCTATCCACATTAATTGACCCTTCTATTAAATCTGATCTCTATTTATTTTGGATTATTTTTTTCTTCTAAACAATTGGGTAACTTTTCTTTAAGTTTGAAAAGCAGGAAGAGAGAGGAGGAGGGAATCTTTTCTGATTGATTCCCAAATGCCCATAACACCCAGGGTTAGGCCAGGCCAAAGCCAGGAGCCTAGATTTCTATTCAGGTCTCCTATATGGGTGGCAAGGTCCCCCGTATTTGAGCATCCTCTGCTGCCTCCATAGGTGTGCATTAGCACAAAGCCATATAAAAAACAGCAGGAGGACTCGATCCCAGGCACTCCAGTGTGGGATGTGGCAGCTTGCTGTGTCACAGTACTCACTGATAAAAAAGACTCAAAACTACTTCATACAAACTATTTTCTAAACCACTGCCCTGAGACTAACAATAAATGGCAAATCATGATGGAGCAAAGGAAACACATGATTAGATATAAGGATTTCCAGAAAGAACAGTATTTGAAAATGAGTAACGAAACCTTTTTTACCTAAGAAATCTGGACTAATGTGATAACCTGATCTCCCTCTCCTGCCAAAATCTCAAAAGAATGTAAAAGTTTTAAATAGGCAGTTCTAACTCTGAATACTTTTAGTTATTTGGTAACTATGTATTGAAGGTGAACAGACTCTGGGAGGATGGATGTATGTGTGCATTAGGGACTGAGTGCACAAGCATGCCCCACAAGTATGGATGTAACTGCATTATGGGTAAATCTGTTACAAATGAAAACTCTGTTGCCATTATCAGTTTGGAATATGCTTTACTTCTGTGCACTTGGCCTCCTAAGATGATTTCAGCCTCGATGAACAATGCCAGAAAATTCAACATTAATTTATTTTAATGTGATATGTTCATCTTAGTTCAAATACAAATATTTTTAAAGAATTTTATTAGCCCATTTAGCTCAAGATTATTTTATGAGCACGGACTATACTGAAGGTGGTAGTGAGAATAAATCTGCAGGCAATAGGTGCATTAATATTTGAAGAAATGTCAGGAGAAGGAAAGGTGTAGGCAGTGAAGTTCATAGTGTTGTAATTTTAAATAACACCCAATGCCTCCTACATCTTTTGGGCCCCTGTAACGCGTATGGGTGACCAGGATGAAGCTCCTGGCTTTCACCTGGCACTGTGCTGGGTATTCTATGTGGAGAGTGAACCTGCAGATGGATGATCTGTTTTCTTCTCTCTGTGCAATTCTAACTTTCAAAATACACAAATAAATCTTTAAACAAAATAACAAAAGATGAGCTTCTCTTTGGAAATAAAAATACCTATTTCCCTTCAGTCCTTTCCTATTCACTATTTTCCTTCTCTTTTCATGACCTCATGTTGATTTCAGTCAGATTGTCTTTTACAGTGGATTCCATATCTATTCAGTCAGTTCGCTTAAGTGTTGAATTGACTATTCAAACACTGGTATATGATTTCTTATCCTAAAATTGGTCCCTTCTCCTGAGACAGAACAACTTGAATCCTTGTGCTAGAGAGTTCTTTCCAAATAAATTATGGAACTGCTCAATTTTCCACTAAGTCTTATATCTAAATATCTGTTACTAATATTTTCTGGACACTACAATGCAGGTTGGCAGACTCTTGCCCAGTATTGACCAAGTCAGCTTTTTGGTATCATGTGGATGTAACTGCAGGATTCCTGAGATGAGTACGTTTTCTTCTTCAGAATTCCTGTCTAGAAGGTAGTATCACAGTCTGAGAATGATTTAAACTGTGAGTGCAGCCTTGCATGCCACAGTATCACCACAGGAAGGGATCAATCCAGTTTTTAAAAGATTTTGGAGTTTGTGTAGTTGGAAAAACAAAACTTCTGATGAGAAAGTTCAAAGGAATAACTGATTGGGGCTACTGGTTGACTATAAAACTTAATTGTTTCCTGTTTTGTAATGGTTTGTACCAGCATTCCCTTCTAGGTATAAACAAATATCAAATAAAAATGAAAATCTGTGTTGGAGATGCCCATTTAAAGAATCATTGTTGGGATGATTCGGGAAGAAGTTACTGGAAACAGGTTGAGCTGTTATAAGGCAGAGTTGAATGCAAATCACTTAACTTTAAGCTCAGAACTCTAATTTTTTCTCTTTCTCCACTGTATTTCTAAAAGTGAAAATATATTCAATAGCATTTTGTAAACTGTAAAATACTAAGTAAACAGATTAAGTTTGTTGCTATACCAGCTTTCCAAAATTTTCAATGTTCTAAAAACTGCATTATACATTCAGGTTTGTCATTTGGTTTGCAATAGAAAAAAATTCAATGATACATTGGAATTGAATATAAGAATACACAAAAACAATGGCAAACTGGACAATTTTTTAAATTCTTTAATCTGTAAGTAATTTGTTTTTAAATATTATTTATTTGAAAGGCAGACTTACAGAACAAGAGAGGGAGGGAAATGGGGTGCATCCACCGGTTTACTTCCAAAATGCCTGCAATTGTCAAGGCTGAGCCAGCCCAAAGGCAGCAGCCTGAAACTCCATACAGGTCTTTCTCAAAGGTGGCAGGGGCCTAAGTACTTTGGCCATCTTCCACTGCTTTCCCAGGCACATAAGCAGGGAGCTGGATCAAAAGTGGAGCAACTGGGACTCAAACTGGTACTCATATAGGATGCTGACATTACAGGCAGTGGCTTAACCCATTGTATCATAACACAAGCCCCTGGATGAAATTGTTTCAAACCGTGTAGCCTTTCTTAGTAATACTTAATGAAATTAGAGCTTGCTTATGTAACAGATTGCTCCATTGGAAAAGATTTAGGGAAGTAGATTTCTAGGCCAACCATCCCAGATTCTAGTGGTTGAAAGCCTAGAGTCAGATGTAGTCAAAACGCTGAAAATCTTTATCAGCCTTCTTATAATCTGTCACAATACCTCTTATACCTCGCCTGCCAACAGGGCACAGCTGAATTTATGTTCAATTACAGTAACTATATTAGCTGAAGAATTTGACATATTTATATCCCCTTTCATCTACATAATATTTGAACTTAACAATTAAATTTAAGTAGACTGGTATTAAATGTTCTTTTTTGAAGACATGTAAAAAAAACTTATAAAGGAGGTATAAATTAAACCTCCAGTAAACAAAGACTAAGCAATCAAATAGGGTTCTGCTGATGGAACTTGGAAGAGTGCATAGAGATACTTTATGACAAAACACAGTACTTAGAATCTTCATTCAAAAAGATGCATTTTCTTCACAGTGTGTAGAGGTAATTGTTAGGTAAAGTATCTGTTCCATGGTCATGCAACCAGCCAGAGGCAGAGTCAGGAGTGTCCAGAGCGCTGATTGATCCTAACACCACAAAGGAGAGAAATTGAGATCTTCTATCCACTAGTCACTTGCCAAATGGCTGCAGTGGCCAGGGCTGGGTCAGGTAGAAGCCATGAGCCTAGAATTTCATCTGGGTCCCCCACATGAGTTCAAGGACTCAAGCAGTTGGACCATCTGCTGCCACTTTCCCAGGTGCATTTGAGGGGGACTGGATTGAAAATGAACCAACCAGGCCTCAAACCAGCACCCATATGGAATATCAGTATCCCAGGTGGCAGCTTAATCCATTGTACCATTTTACCAGTCCCTTAAAGCCCTTTTACAAAATGATTATTTTAAAAAAATAAAAGAAGCATGGATAATTATGTGTCAGGGTAGTTATTTGATAGATTTCTGGGGAAAAGGAATGGAATTAAGTGTGGGAAGAAAAGAATGTTTTTGGGTAGAAGAGCAGCATGGTTAATAGAAGCATGGGTGTGAGGCATGTGTCAATAAGATACAAGGTAATAGGCATACTGCAAATTAAGGAGTCCAGATTTTGTCATTCTTGTAACTTTTTCAGATATTTTAGATTGGATATGAATTGAAATATTATTTAGTATTTCACTTAAATTCATGTAATTATTTTAGTTTCATTACTTAGTATTTATTATTTATTAAAAATACTAATGTGTGTCCACAAACAGAAATATGCTATAATAGTAAGAAACCATAAATGCAAAAAAAAAGTTTAAAATGCCAGCTACATATTAATTCCTTCCAGGATACAACACTCAGTCTGGATTCTACTTTTTCTGATATTTTCACATAAAATAACGATGATGTTGATAACATAACCGAGGAAAGAGGGCCTCTTACATGATAAATGCTCAGATTCCAAGTAATTTACTTGTGTGCAAAGCCACTTTTGGTCCTAACAACCACTTGAGGTAGGACATTCATCATTCCTTCTTAAGTAAAAGGAAATTGTAAAAAATTTAGTAAGTGATAGATACTTTTATCATAAAGGCAAAGACAGAGTACCTTAACCACTTCACCAAATGCCAGCCTTGCTACAAACTAAATCCTTCTAGTCCATTAATACAGAAGAGTTGACAGAAGATGGGAAAACAGCTGACTTTCCAGGAATGTGCTTCCTTGTTGTATCCAGATAATCCCTAATAACAGCAGTTTCAGTGCTGAACCTGACCTCTTAAAAACTGGACTTCCATGCATGCGGGCAGTAATAGAGTGGTTATACAAAAGAAAAGTATGACATCATTACTGTTTTGTAAGCCAAGTAGTGATACCGTATTAGATTGTGTGAACACATTCCTCTGAGTAGGTGGAGGGAAGGAGGGACAAAGAGCAGTGGATTACTTTACTTATACTGATCTAAAATTCACATGTTTAAGGAAGCAGAAGGAAAATAAAGTATAAAGGCACTTACATAACATCATAGAATTTCAGTAAGGAAGATGCCGATTGCTCTTACACCAAAAACAGGTGTTAGCAGATAGTCTGACACATTCAACAAGGAGTTCAATCTGGAATTAATCAGTAGCATGCTCTCACCAACTCTTTTTTTTTTTTTTCAACTGAAAACATGATTTCTGCATTTGAAACAAATGCTTATTTATACGAATTGTTTGTGTTCCTCTGTGAGTATCTTTACAACAGACTCATGTAAGGTTTGTGAATTGGGAAGATGTGAGATCTGCATCAGTATTATCATGTCTGCACAATGCCATACAGCTAGATTTGCTAATGAGAAAGAAGAAAGCATTTAAAAGACCTGTTCCCTCTGTTGTAATAAAGGGAATCAGCCACACATGCCAAATCATAATCCCAAGAGATAGAATAGTCTCCAGAGAAGAGAAGCATGTTTTACATGGTTCACATGAGAGAAGCAGCACTGTTTTGGGGAAAGACAGAAAGTGACAATTTCTATTTCCTTGAAAAGAGAATTGTCATTTAAGAATTGATCTTTGTTAACTATTAATATGAGGTTAGCTGCAGAGAAAAGCTTAGTCATTGAGAACAGTGTGTACTCTATAATTTGCTGTACATCAGAATGTTCTTTGTCCACAAAACTTATATAATATTTGATAGTTATGCTATTAAATATTTATTAAATATCAAAGTGCAGTCTCTATGGTAGGCATTTGGCTTGGGGGATAAGATGCTGGTGGGGATGCCAGCATCCCCATCCGAATGCCTGGGTTTGAGTAAGTGAAACATGCCAAATGCACTTTTTCTTATGATTTTTTTCTTGATCATTGTTCCCAAAGCGTTCTTTTAAACTTCACATATTGAAAAGCAGATCAAAGCCAAGGGAAAGACAAAACAATATGCATGATGAGATATCCAGGCACCTGTGTTGCTAAGGCAACTGCTTCATCCACAGAAGGAGGGAAGGGAATGTTACTTACCAACAAATGATTGAATCATAAATGTATTCGTTTGAGCTGTTCAAGCCTATAAGTACCTATAACCCTGTGAATATCTTCACAATTATTTTGTGGATTCAGCTTTATCTAACAAATTGATTTTATGCTAGCAACCAGCAATTTGGTTTTCTTAATATTCTCATATCAATAATGAATTCCTACATCCACAGCTTTTATTTTCTTCACTAGCTGCACATATGTATACAAGGCCATGAATATTCCAGACATCTATTTTTCCAATACCTGTTGAGAATGACTGAAAGAACAGATTTCCAGAAATCGTTTTGCCAGCCTGGATACTCATGTATCTAACCACAATGATTAAATCCATATTCAGGACTTTCCCAAAGGTATGTGAATGTCAGTATAAGTTCCATAAAGTGAAGTACATTGCTGTAACATTAAGAGAATATCATTGTTAACAATGCCCCTTAGGCCAGTGCCATGGCTTAACAGGCTAATCCTCCGCCTTGCGGCGCCGGCACACCAGGTTCTAGTCCCGGTCGGGGCGCCGGATTCTATCCTGGTTGCCCCTCTTCCAGGCTAGCTCTCTGCTATGGCCCGGGAGTGCAGTGGAGGATGGCCCAAGTCCTTGAGCCCTGCACCTGCATGGGAGACTGGAAGAAGCGCCTGGCTCCTGGCTTCGGATCAGCGCAATGTGCTGGCCACAGCGGCCATTGGAGGGTGAACCAACGGCAAAAAGGAAGATCTTTCTCTCTCTCTCACTATCCACTCTGCCTGTCAAAAAAATGCCCCTTAATTCTCTTTTGTTTATTTATTTTTTTAAATCTTGGTGCCAGCACCATGGCTCACTTGGCTAATCCTCCACCTGTGGGGCTGGCATCCCATATGGCTGTCAGTTCTAGTCTCCATTGTTCCTTTTCCAGTCCAACTCTCTCTATGGTGGCCCGGAGAGGGCCCTGGAGGATGGCTCAAGTGCTTGGGCCCCTGCACCTGCATGGGAGAGAAGGAAGAAGCACTTGGCTCCTGGCTTCGGATCAGTGCAGCGCTGGCCGTAGCAGCCATTTGAGGAATACTATATAACGATGAAAGGAAGACCTTTCTCTCTGTCTCTTTCTCTCACTGTCTGTAACTCTACCTGTCAAATAAATAAAAAATAAGATTAAAAAAATAAAAAAAATCTTTATTTGGAAGACAGAGTTATAGAGAGGCAGAGGGAGAGAGCGACAGAGAGACGTCTTCCTTCCGCTGTTCACTCCCTAATTGGCTGCAAGGGCAAGAACTGGGCCAATCTGAAGACGGGGGCCAGGAGCTTCTTCTGGGTCTCCCAGATAGGTGCAGTAGCCCAAGGACTTGGGCCATCTTCTACTGCTTTCTCAGGCACAACAGAGAGCTGGATCTGAAGTGGAGCAGCCAGGACTTGAACCAGTGCCCTTGTGGGATGCTTTACCTGCTACGCCACAGCACCAGCAACGTGAACACATTTTTATGCCAACATTTCTTAGGAATGGTTCTGGCTTACATTTAGGTTTCCTTTGCATTTAGTCTGGATCATTACATCTTTTAAGTTGCCATCATTCAAGACATTTTCATAACTTGGTGCTGGGTGACTTTTCATGGAAAATTGGTAGTTCCACTTTCCACCTTAACATTCAACTCCCCATGATTAGGATTTCCAGGAAGTTAACAAAAATCAGCTCCTGGATCCAGCAAAGGAAGAGACTTCAGATAAAGAAACAGATTGGAGAAATCCCAAAGTTGTTCCAAATTCCTTTTTGATAATCTCGTCAAATCTCACTATTCAGCATGGCTTCCCTCATGGAAGTACCCATCCTGCAGTATAATCTTTCTATGAGTATCTCCTTATATAGTATTTATACTCAATACCAACCAGTCTAATGCTACATATATCTATTTCATGTTGGAGAGCACTTAGTCACTTTGTTTGGAGAATAATTCTTTTGTTTTTATGCATGCCCCTCCCTAAAATCCAGTCCTAATGAAATTTAATGTGGGGCCCTTGCTGTTGTCACGCTGGGTTAGTCATGGCCTGCAGTGCCAGCATCCCATATGGGCACCAGTACCAGTCTTGAATGCTTTACCTCTGATTCAGCTCCCTGCTAATGTGCTTGGGAAAGCAGAGGAGGGTGGCCCAAGTGCTTGGGCCCCTACACCCACATGGGAGACCTGGAAGAAGCTCCTGGCTCTTGGCTTCAGCTTGGCCCAACCCCAACCCCAACCCCAATCCCAACCATTGCAGCCATTTAGGGATTGAAATGGGATGAAAGACCTCTCTCTCTAACTCTACCTTTCAAATAAATATCTTAAAAAACCCACAAACACAAGCATTAAAAAAGAAATGACAATTTATTAATAAGTAAAACATGTTTATGTGTAAGTGCCATTCTGAGTATTGATTCCTATGCACTGCCAATCTGTTCTACTGAACCAACCATCCTGGCCTTTTCTGGGGCTGCTACAAATATTGTGTGGTTGTCTAGACTTTAGTCCTGCATGATACTATATGTGGAAAACTTCTTAATCCCAAGTAAACTGGATGGCTTTTCATCTATTTACTTTCTAATAATAATAATCTCCTCCTGGTTTAGCTTTTAATTAGCAGAGTGGGTACCACTCCTATCTGAGCCATAGCCTGTGCATTTTCTAGAGTAATCATAGTATTCTGTCCTGAAAACTGCCTATTTAAGCTGCTAGGATTTCCCTGGAGCCCAACCATTATTTCCTCTTCTAGGTTTATTATCTTTTTCTCTATTTCCAGGGATTGTGCTTTGGCTTTTCTCAGTGTGTTCTTGTGCTCATTTTCTAAGACTGTATGACATCAGTAAGCAAGCTCTTGTAATATACAGATAATAAAGAACTTTCAAGTATGAAAAGGGGAATCTATTCCATTTCTTACTTATTACCAGCATTCAGACTCTAAACTGTAATGGGTCTTATTCCTTCCAATTTCTTTTCTCTTGAATTCTAAAGAACAGGCTTCCTCCACATTGATCTATGTTTGTGAGTTTGAAGTTCCTCATGTGTAAAATGTTATTAATAACTTCCTAATAACCCCTTTCAGGCAATTAAGGTGAAAAAATACAAATATATATTCCAATGCCTTGTGTGCTTGAGTGCTCAGTGAATCATAAAGTATCATTAGAAAAACATAAAGCACCAAACATCTCATAGGAATGCCTAGTTTTCTGTTTTTATTTACAATGCCAAATCTCTTATCCTTACTTTATTTTTTCTTTTATATTTATTAAATAAAAGTTAAAAAATTTCCAAAGTACATCGTTTGGATTATAGTGGCTTTCCCCCATAACCACCCTCCCACCCGCAACCATCCCATCTCCCACTCTCTCTCCCATCCCATTCACATCAAGATTCATTTTCAATTATCTTTATATACAGAAGATCAATTTAGTATATACTAAGTAAAGATTTCAACAGTTTGCACCCACACAGAAACACAAAGTATAAAGTACTGTTTGAGTACTAATTATACCATTAGTTCACATAGTACAGCACATTAGGACAAAGATCCTACATGGGGAGTAAGTGCACAGTGACTCCTGTTGTTAACAATTGACACTTTGATTTATGACGTCAGTAATCTCCCGAGGCTCTTGTCATGAGTTGTCAAGGCTATGGAAACCTCTTGAGTTCACCAACTCCGATCTTATTTAGACAAGGCCATAGTCAAAGTGGAAGTTCTCTCCTCCCTTCAGAAAAAGGCCATTTTCTTCTTTGATGGCCCATTCTTTCCACTGGGATCTCACTCGCAGAGATCTTTTAAGAAATGCCTAGTTTTCCAATGACACTAACTTTATGCCACATGCTTTATAGTAGTGTTAATGCACTGGGTACGGGTCAGAGAGGAGCCAAGTTGAAAGTCATGACAATGGAAGGAGAGCACTCAGATCATCTCATCTGCTTGGTTCGGGCCAAGTAACACTCTCTGGTGCTGCTGCTTTTCACCACAAGTATTGTTTCCAGTTTGACACAATATACAATGATGTATCTCACTAGAAGATTAGTATACAGTGACACACAAACATAATTTCTTAATCTATACCTAAAAAAAAATGTTCCAAAAGGCCAATACTAGCATAAAGGAAATGAGATACTTGACTCTAAGGATGTTCCAGAAGAATCAGTACTCAGTATAAATAATATTAGGCACGTATTTGTTAACAATTCGAAGTTTATTGCCCAAAATCTAAATGTAAGGTGTATTTTAAAATACAGACACAATCAGCATTGTTCAGCTTTTCTTCTGCCCTAAGCTCCACTATCTCATATCCATCCTCTCTGCTTCTGTAGTCACATATCCACACACACAGAAATTATAAGAGGGTCTGGACTCAAGAGGATAGAGTTCAAATTTATTATATTAGTTACAAGGATTCAAAATAGTCCTATGATGAATCCAGCTTAGAATTCTATAGATTCAGTTTCCAGGAGCAAAAACAATAGGGATATCTGGGAAGGCTTTGTGGTGACTGTTGTCTCAGAAGTAACAATAACAACCTCTCTACCTAAAAGGGAAGCTGGGAAGGATTCTGAGGCCTGGCTGGGATCTGTTGTGAACACACAGCCCATGTGGATGATCTCCTTGAATCCTCACAACAACTTAGTACTGTTTTAGCTATCAGAAAACAGGTCCAGGAGGTAAAGCTGCATTCTCCAAGGGTAGTTGACACAGCTTTGTCAAGATCTGTCTGTGAACCAGGTGACATTTGCTCTACCTAAATCAGATTGATTTATTTAGACGACCGATGTCCTCTAGTAGGTGAAATTGAATGTAGAACCAGGCCAGTGACTATATTCTCCCTCTCCTTTTCTCCCCCCTCACACACACACACACGCACGCACGCTCACTCATTCTAACTGCACTACTGAATTTACAATCACACTCCCTCCCAGTTCATCTTCCCCACCAACTCCCAGCTTATAATTTGATTCTTCTAAATGACTTACTATACACTTAAAAATTCTGGACCATGTAGCTTCCTTTACATAAAAAACTGTATTTCTTTTTTTTTTTTTTTTTTTTTTGGACAGGCAGAGTGGATAGTGAGAGAGAGGAGAGAGAGAGAGACAAAGAGAAAGGTCTTCCTTTGCCATTGGTTCACCCTCCAATGGCCGCTGCGGCCGGCACATCATGCTGATCCAAAGCTAGGAGCCAGGTGCTTCTCCTGGTCTCCCATGCGGGTGCAGGGCCCAAGCACTTGGGCCATCTTCCACTGCCTTCCCGGGCCAGAGCAGAGAGCTAGCCTGGAAGAGGGGCAACTGGGATAGAATCCGGTGCCCGAACCAGGACTAGAACCCAGTGTGCCGGCGCCACAAGGCGGAGGATTAGCCTGTTAAGCCACGGCGCCGGCCAAAAACTGTATTTATTTCTAACTGTTCTTTTAAATTTCTCAAATCCGGATACATAAATCTTGTTACTAATTCATTAACCTCTTTATAACTGATGCAATATTTTAGTGCTGTAAGTTTGATTTAGAATATAAATAATGAATCATTTATGTATTAATATTTATGTCATTCTATTGTAGTTTATTTGGATGTTGAAAAGTTCTAAATTTTATCTTATGTAACTCTGTAGATAAAATTTGGCTACTTTTAAAACAAATCTAGCCAGTAGGGTGGCTTGACATATTTATTTTGTCAAATGAAGACTTCCTTGGTTACTTACTGGGTTGAATCTCACAATGGCCAGGAATTGTGAGCTGGTTTGTCAAGTGACCTCAACTAGCTAAAATGAACTGCCCTTGGTCTTCTGCCAAAAAGCAATGATGACATAAGCACTCTCAGAGAAATGACTTATCGTTTGAATTGAATGAAAGGTTTCAGGATCCCAGGATGTCATTTTGCAAATTACATTCCTGAGAGCTACAGCTCTTCCCTACAGAGATCTGCGAGGGTGGAGTTGTCTTTTGTGAATGACAGACTGCTGCCTTAGGACAATTGACTCACCAGTGATAACATTGAAATAGAGAGGGTAGACAAGCTGGAAAATAAACGGTTATTGAATAAATGGCAATGATGGGAACTGGGCCTGTCTTTTACAGGAGATATTCAGTAAGAGCCATCTGAAATAACTTCACCATTCCAGAAAGATACTGTGCAACCTCTTCATACAAATGACAAAGAACGCTACATTTCTTAAATATCTTAATTTTCATTACTGTTCCCTGAAGATAAATTTACTAAGATTATCAAAATAATTAATACTTGCAATTACAATGTAAATTTTTCTACAGACTTTTTTATTTTAGTTACAGCCTTTTTCATTGGTCTATTTCATTCATAAACAAAAAACTTCAATTCTGTACACACCTGTAGCCAAGAAATATTTTCAAAACTAGAACTGGGCATGGAAACATTAATAATTTCCATGCAGATATTTTTCTGATGGAACATTTAATTGACACTTTAGTAAGAAATATAGGACTATAATTTCTGTCCTGCCTGAGGTTTTAGATACTTGGCAATTAATTACCTCTATCACTTTTTCAAGTTTCTACCGTTTACTTCACACACTTCCAGCTGTTCCTCACAATGTATTATTTGAAATAAAATCAGTCATTCAGTTGAGGTAAAGGAAAAACAGATAATGTACACATGTCTAGTCTGAAATGTAGATAAATCTATGGATGAGCTGATGTAATTTACCTTTATCACTCTTCCTCCATGTTAGATCTGTTAATAAGGCTGGAAGGATCAGCTTTGGAGGCATTGTATAGATAGGGAAAAGAAATCTTTTGTAATGGTAATGATATGACATTGAAAGGTATTTCCAAATATTCATGGGAATGGAATTAAAACATGTTTGTTTTGATGCATACATTTTTTTGAAACATATACTTTCATAGTGGAAAATGTCCATGAACTTTTTGAATGTGAATTTCAAGGATTTTTTTTTTTATATCATGATAATTTTTAAGTTTATTTCCCATGGATGCTGAGAAGTGCTCCCCCCCCCATTTCCTAGGATAAAGAATTTCCAATTTTTAGAATAATCTACCTATTTCAAACTTTAACAAAAATGCCCTGAGCTGTATGGGGAAAAAAGTAGTTAACACATAAGTATGCAAGAGCTATGAATTAACCTGAATTAGTGAAAAATCAGTTAAAAAATACTAAACATTTCACATGTAAACTATGTAATACCATGTTTGCAGTGTAAAATTATACTGTATTATTCCTCAACAGCCACAATGACCTAGTTCTCATATGAAGATAAGCTAACTCTAAAACTCTGGAGAACAAGGTATTGAAGTCTTCTGAACTGCAGCCAGGGAAATAATTATTCTCCCAAACCAAATTAGTAACTGCCTTTTTGACATCTCTATCCTAACACCCTACTAATCAGGACAGACAACCCCTTCTATAATCTCCCTTCTTTGATGTGCCCTAACCTACTTGAAAAGCTTTGTTTTTCCTAATTTTCTCTTCTCCTTTTTCCATTTATCACCATCATCCATCACCTAACTCTCTTCTGTGTTGTTTTCCAATAGTCTGTTATGTAAATCCCTTTAGGCAACAAATAAGGTGAGGAGACAGGGGAAAGGAATCACTCTGAATCATGGTTTTCTCACAACAGAGTTATTACCTCAGCCTTTCCCACCTAGACTACACATAAGCTGCGAACAGTGCTCCACTTCTACCCCTCATAAACAGACATCCACTCAATTCCAAGTCAGGACACACAGAGTGCCCACTACAAATTTTATGATCCTATAAAATAGACCAGTAAAATATGAGTGCTTGGTGATATTATGCTAAATGGATTCAAGGTTTTTTTTAAGAAAAACTGCCTAAAAATTAGTAATTATGAACTATAAATAGTCTGTTAAACAGAGAAACTATACTATCCACTTCTTTATTTCTCTATCAGTGAGAACCAGCTATTAAATTTAGGGCACAGTTTACCATATCTGATGACTGCAACTTGGATTCCTGAAGCTTTCTAAATTTTGTATTTATTTAAAAGAAAGAGATCCTTCATTTGCTTGTTCACTCCCCAAATACTGATGATGGCTGCGGTTGGGCCAGGCTAAAGCCAGGAACCCAGAATTCAATTTGAGTAACTCAGGTGGGTGGCAGGAACACAGGAATTGAGACATCACCTACTGCCTTCCAGGGTTTCCATTAGCAGGACATTGGAAGTAAAGCATGCACTCGAACCCAGGCACTCCACTATGGGGTGTGGGTGTCCCAGTGACATCTTTTTTTTTTTTTTTTTTCCTGCCAGGCAGTTAGACAGTTAGAGAGAGAGAGAAAGAGAAAGGTCTCCTTCCATTGCTTCACTCCCCTAATGGTGGCTACGGCAGGCGCTGCGCCGATCTGAAGCCAGGAGCCGGGTACTTCCTCCCGGTCTCCCATGCGGGTGCAGGGACCCAAGCTCAGTGGCATCTTAACTGCTGCCCAAATTCTTGCCTCTGAAGCATTCTTACAGATTTAGATCTCATAATGTCATCAATCCATTGTCCACACAATATACTCCTATTGATGAGGCTGTGTCTACCATCAATACTTAGCACATTCCGTCTTTCCATGAAATTCACTTACAGGTTCTATTCGCATAGCTCCAGAAACCTCTCTCCAGGGCTTCGTTAAATGCCTCTGAATTAGGATATGGGCTCACAATCCAGTCTTGCCCAGGACCAGTTCTGGGAGTGATCCCATGTGACCTCCTTTTCACCTAGGTACACCAGTTTTGCCTTTTTATTCAATATGTGATCCAAGTATCAACAGCTTGTTAGAAATTCGGACTTGGAATCTGCCACCCTCAACTACAGAGTCCAAATCTGTGCTTTAACAAGACACCTTGGGATTCATAGCCACATTAAAGTTGGAGAAGCGCTGGTCTGGGTGTTACTGGTAGATCATTATTTCAGGTGTAAACTTTGAAACAGGTTGTTGGCTATTCAGGTGTCTGCAAGGGCTAGGGAGTCAGAATAAATGCGAGTCCAAAGCCAGACGGAAAACCAGCCGGGGTAGCAGTGAGGAATATATTTATAAGTATTCTGTGTAAAATAATACAAAAACAACATATTTCTAGTTGACTTTTGTCATTCAGGAAAGTGGACACTAAACGTGACAGATCTTTTCAATTTTGGGAGAGGAAATAAGTATGATTTTATGTGGAGTCTTCAATCATTTACTTAAGCTGACAATCATCACTTTTTAACACTGTGTGAGCCACCTAACACAAATATCTGCACAGGGCATCTGGATCATGAATTTCTCATTCATTGCCATTGTTCCTGGAGGTATAGCTAAATTAGATGCATTCAAAGGAAACTCACTAATAATTTTATTAATATTTTAGATAACTTAGGAAATTTAAGTTTCTAGATCCTAATTATAATCCTCAAATGCTATAAGGCTAAGCTATCCAATGTTTTTATGACCTTATTTGGAATAGTGATCCAGGGAAGACTTCATTGAGAAAGTGAAATAATGATTAAGTTCTGACAAAGTGATAGTATATGAAGAGATGTAGAAAACTTGCAAGGAGAGAGGAGAGTGAATAAAAGCGTGAGTCCAAGGAGGTTTTAGGAATCTGAGAGCAATTAAATAAAGGCCTTGATGACCTGAACATGGTTTGTGATAATGGTTCCAAATCACAAAATTGAACTTAAATTCTTAGCATGCATCCCAGAATAGGAATATGGAATGTTACAGTACTACCTAGCAGTCATGATTTTATTTAGAAATAGGTTGCATTTCAAATACAAGACATTGTTTTCCTCCAAACTCTTAGCCCCTCACCTGATATCTCAAGAGAAGATGACTATTAGTGAATGCTTAAGGATGTCATCAAAGTGGTATGAATTAAAGAGACCACTAAGTGTTTTCTGGTACATGTTCTTTAGTTGCCCTGTCTCTTCTCAGACTTACCTGTTGAACCTCTAGTTACTTCATTAGTAAAATAAATAAACCCTCAAAGGGTTATTGTATTACATAAGGAAGATAATGTGTTTATAGTCCCTAGTAAACTATTCAATCTATATACTAATTCCCTATTTGAGTAAATTGAAAGCAATTGTTTAAATATTTGCAGTTATGCTTTTATAATTTTAAGAAATGGTTTGAAGACCTTACATTTAGCTTTTTTTACCCACTTATTTATTTTACTGCTAAACAGAAAATTCATCTTTTGAGAGCTTTGTTCACTATTGTGTAATCTAGAGATTTGAGCTGGGGAAATTGTTAGATATTTAGAATCTCATGCCCTACTATCCACATTTAATTGAGTTGGAATGTGAATTTACCAGATCTGCAGGATATTCCACATTCTCATTAAAATTTGAAATGTGTGTTCGTGAGAGTCTTATAGCAGTGCCTCTATTTCTTTCCTGGAGGCAACTCCAAAGATATCAGATTTGATACCACTCAAAATCAGAATTGTTGAGATCAAAGCTTCTGAGTTGATTTATTTTGCTGACACTTCTTCACCACATCCACCAAGAACAACTGTGCTTCTGGGCTCTTACTGTCCAGTCCCATTTAGCATGGATACCTCCCTGAATTTTAAAGCTGTGGATCCACTATCTGATATGGTTATTCTTAAAAATTGATTACAGCTAGTTCTCCATAGGTACTCTATACATACTTCTATTTCTGAACCTCTATCATTGCTTAACCTCCCTGTTACCTAATAATCTTTTTCGTCATTTGATCATTTTAAATTCCAGAAGATTTAAAATAACAGGAGTAGGAGAAGGCAAAAGAAGGGGGAAAAAAAACACCCTCAAAAGGCTAAATAACATGAAGCAAGATCAAAAGATGATTTTTGAAAGATATGAATATTTAATACAAGAGATATGATGGGGGAAGGAATATGGAGAAAGTTACATAAAGAATATATTTGTCAGTATTTTCAATATATATTTATGATTTTATATCTACCTAAAATGGAAGATACTACCAAAATTTGAAGGCCTATTTTAGACTTTGTCACTGATTATGAAGTTATCTTACTTTGAGGCAACTAAATTTGTGTAATATTCTATAACACACATATTCAGATCTATAAATATATCCAGACTACAAGAATTTAAATCAACTTATCCTTAAAATCAACTTCCTTTTGTTTGGAGTACATTTATATATATATATATATATATACATTTATATATATATATATATATATATATATATATATATATATATAAAAGCACAGTTGTTTAAAAAGCAGGGATCCAGATAGAGAGTGTTCCCTATGGGGATGGATTGGAATGTCTGATGGGTATGGATTGAATACATCCTTTATTTACTTCTTAGATCAAAGTGATGCATTATTCTCCTTTGGCCGCCACAATGCTGTGATGCTGGCTACTGCATATGTACCTGAAGGGCACTGCTGAGCTTAATGTTACTTACAATTTTTAGAAATTTAAGCACTTCATTTCAGGGAAAAAGGAGGCCTTTTAAAAATGTTATATATATGGTATTTTACATCACTAACTTTCTCCTTTTCACATTCTTTTTCTGAAAAGTTTGTCCTAGGAAGCAGAGAAGCGAAATGTAGATTTTAATGTACAACTCTTCTGCTTAACAACATTTAAATGATGACCTGTTCTCTGTTGAATAAAGTCTTTCAAGACGTAGATCTGACAATGTCACCTCCATGCTCCTGTTCCATGCTTAAACTCTTCAGTGAACAAGTGTGCAGATAAACAAATTATTACATTATAAAACTAATTACTAAAGTAAAAAATTTGCCTTGGTGATACCAAGTGATTACTGTAATTTGCAAGTTTAACAAAACTTATTGGCCCTTGCTCTCTTATTTATTTGGATGTAGGAAAGATAATTACTATTTTTATAACTAGAAAGGATGTATATATATATTGTCTATACATTATATGTTTAATGCAGTCCATATTGGCAGGCATCTCAAACATATCTAGTTTATTCATTTTCAGATATAACTTTGTCAAAACTTCTAAATATGATAATCACCCACTTAGTAATCTCAAGTGTGAGAGGTGTCATTAATTCAGCTAAAGAAATCAAAGATTTCATGATATCTTGTCCAAATATCAAGCAATTAGAATATACACCACTAAATGTAGGATAAATGGCCAGAGACTCTACTGGCAAGCCAGCAATTGCATCATTTTTTTCTGGACTAAAGTTCATATCTATATAAATCTTCCATATAAATGGAAAGTAATCATTTCTCATATCCCTCCCTGCATCTTTTTTTCATTTGTTTTCTGTTTTTTTGGTTTTTTTTTTTTGACAGGCAGAGTGGACAGTGAGAGACAGAGAGAAAGGTCTTCCTTTTGCCGTTGGTTCACCCTCCAATGGCCGCCGCGGTAGGCGCGCTGCGGCCGGCGCACAGCACTGATCCGATGGCAGGAGCCAGGTGCTTCTCCTGGTCTCCCATGGGGTGCAGGGCCCAAGCACTTGGGCCATCCTCCACTGCACTCCCTGGCCATAGCAGAGAGCTGGCCTGGAAGAGGGGCAACCGGGACAGGATCGGTGTCCCGACCGGGACTAGAACCTGGTGGCAAGGTGGAGGATTAGCCTAGTGAGCTGTGGCGCCGGCCCTCATTTGTTATTTAAAAGCTAACTTTTTGAAAGGCTTTCTATGTTGGATAATGATGTGAGAAGATATAGATAGGTTTGGAATTCATAACAGTGATTTGGGAAAATGTTATTAAAATATATAACAAATAGTATAGAGTGGTAAGAACCATATGTCTACCATTGCTGTCCTGTGAAGTAAACAGAGGTTTTAGAAGTAAGCATCTCTGGCCAGCGCCACGGCTCACTAGGCTAATCCTCCACCTTGTGGCGCCGGCACACTGGGTTCTAGTCCCGGTCGGGGCGCCAGATTCTGTCCTGGTTGTCCCTCTCCCAGGCCAGCTCTCTGCTGTGGCCAGGGAGTGCAGTGGAGGATGGCCCAAGTGCTTGGGCCCTGCACCCCATGGGAGACCAGGAGAAGCACCTGGCTCCTGGCTTCGGATCAGTGGCAGTGCACCAGCCGCAGTGAGCCAACCACAGCAGCCATTGGAGGGTGAACCAATGGCAAAGGAAGACCTTTCTCTCCGTCTCTCTCTCTCACTGTCCACTCTGCCTGTCAAAAAAAAAAAAAAAATTAAGTATCTCTATTCCTGTTGTGCTTGCATTCACCTGTGAAAATTTGTCAAGGTCTCTGCACCTTCGTTTCCCTTTTTATGAGATAACAAATGGCAAAAGAGAATTCTGTATTTTGTGTTTGTTTGTATTCATGGATTGAGATGAAACAGGCACAATTCTAAAGCGTTTCCAGGGTATAAATGTTCAAAATACTTGTATACTAAATCTCCAAAGAAGTCTGTTTCCATTACGAGTAGAAAGTCTCAAACTGTGCCCTGTGTGGTAGTACGTTTTAGTAAGTAAAAACATGTTCCAACAAAATACATTCATACTCTACCAATAGAATGATTTTTATTCCAGCTTTATGTAGGTATGATTGACAAAAATTATTTATATATATATATATATATATATCTGAGGTATACAAGGTGATGATTTGATATATGTAGACATTATCAAATTAAAACTGCAATCAATTTGATTAGCAAACCCATCAGTATTTACTCTGTGTGAGTGTGTGTGGTAAGAACAATTAAAATCTATTCTTTGATCTAGGAGAGCTATCTTCATTCAGGCACAGATTCAGCTACTAATTAGTTATCAAACTAGTTGTTTAATAATGGAGCAATTATTATTAATTTTATAATTATTAATTATCAAACTGGATTTGTTAATTCTAGACTTTCAATACAAGAGAATGGATGACTTACAATGATGAATCAGATGAGTGATTACCCATTTGATGAATTTAACAGGTCTACTTAGGTGATCATTTTATATTTAGTATGAACATGAGTGAGGATTTGACTCTTATGATCCTGTGCAGTAATCTTTTTGCCATGTGCCAGGTAAACTCAGGATTCCCAATACATTCAGGACTGATTACACAGAGGCAGGAGGTTATTTAAGGATAGACTAAGTAGCTGGTATCATTGCTTAAGAGGTGTATTGAACTTGTTGGAGCATTTATCAGTAATTATTACGTACTGAAAATGTTCATGTAATTAAAAGACAAAATATAAAATTTTCAATTTTAACTATTAAAGATTTATTTATTTGAAAGTCAGAATTACACAGAGAGACAGAGAGAGAGAGAGAGAGAGTCTTCCATCCGATGGTTCACTCCCCAATTGGCCACAATGGTCGGAGCTGTGCCTATCAGGAGCCAGGAGCCTCTTCCAGGTCTCCCACATGGGTGTAGGGGCCAAGGCCTTGGTCAATCCTCCTACTGCCTTCTCAGGCCACAGCAGAGAGCTGGACTGGAAGAGGAACAGCCCGGACCAGAACATGCACCCATATGGGATGCCAGTGTCTCAGGCCAGAGCCTTAACCTGCTGTGCCACAGTGTGGACCCCCATTTTAACTATTTTTAATTACACAGTTTGGTGGTAATAACTACACTCACATTCACATGTAACCGTCACCACCATCCATTTCCAGGATTTCTTTTCTAGTTAATATAATTGAATTTTGTAGCCATTCTAGGATCAGAATAAAAATGAGATTTTTTTCTAATGCAGACCTTTGCAGGCAGTGGTGATAGATCAAGTAATTGGATTCCTGGAACCCACATGAGAGACCTGGATTGCATTTCTAGCTCTTATCTTTGTTTTGGTCCAACTCCATCTTTGTGGGCATTTAGATACTGGACCAACAGGTAGAAGAGCTTTCTTATTCTCTCCCCAACTCAAAAAAAAAAAAAAAAGTACAGATTAAGGTTTACTTATACTCTGTTCTTGAAAGTTCTATAGGTTTTGACAAATGCTTAATATCTGTATCACTCTTACAGAACCATACACTACAGTTACACCACAATTCAAAACACACAGTGTTCACTACTTAACCCTCTAACTCTCCCCTTAACTAAACTTTTGGCATCCACTGATAGGTTTACCCTTGCATAGTTTTGTCTATTCCTGAATGTCATAAACTTGGAATCATATCGTACATAATTTTTTTTTGACAGAGTGGATAGTGAGAGAGACAGAGAAAAAGGTCTTCCTTTTTGCCATTGGTTCACCCTCCAATGGCCGCCGCTGCCAGTCCACTGCGGCCGGCGCATCGCACTGATCCGAAACCAGGAGCCATGTGCTTCTCCTGGTCTCCCATGAGGTGCAGGACCCAAGGACTTGGGCCATCCTCCACTGCACTCCCGGGCCATAGCAGAGAGCTGTCCTGGAAGAGGGGCAACCAAGACAGAATCCGGCGCCCCAACCGGGACTAGAACCTGGTGTGCTGTCGCTGCAGGCAGAGGATTAGCCTGTTGAGCCGCGGCGCTGGCCGCTACATAACTTTTTAACACTGGTTTATTTCACTTTTCAATATGCATAAGATATGTCCAAAGTTTTGATGAATGGCTTTTTACTTAAATATCTAAATAAATATAATTTAAGTATCCAATTAAAATCAAGCTGAATAAGCCTTCACAGGAAAAGTTTTCTTTTCCTTTGTATATAAAAATTTTGAAATCAGTGGGTTAAAATGCTTAGTAATCTAATTGGTAGATCTTGTAATAATATAAAGGATAATTTTGTTTAAAAATTCTTGCCATCAAAGGTTGTGTCATACAGCAATTCTACCAGCAGGACTGAGAAGTAAATGTGATACCCTATCCTTGCTAGCTTTTAGATTTGAATAGTATAATGTATCTGTAATGGTGTGTCATTATTGTTTTGATTAGCATTTCTATAATGACGAATTGTGTTCAATAACTATAAGCTGATTTGACACACCCAGCACATCTTTAGTTAAACACCTATTCAGATTTCAGATTTTTTTAAAAAAATTTGGTTATTTGTTTAGTTATAGCTGTGATTTAAGAATACTTTGTATACTATGCATACAAAACCTTTATCAGAGAAGTGTTTTGTCAATATCTGCTCTCAGTCTGTGGCTTGTATTTTTATTCTCTTATCAGTGTCTCTTGCAGAGAGGAAACTCTTGAAGTTTTAGTCACGTTCAACATTTTCTTTCATGATTTTTCCTTTTGCATTTTAAAGCTCATCTTGAAACCAAGATGACTTTATAATTTTTTTCTAGGGGATTTTCATATATGTGTTTAATATTTAGGTTGATTATTTATTTTGAGCTACATTTTGTGAAAGGTACTCTTTATTTTGTTCCATTGATCTATTCTTTCATCAGTTTTCCTGTCTTAATCACTGGTGCATTGTAGTAAGTTTTGAAATCATATGGTGTAAGTTGTCAGTAATGTCATTCTTTGGTGTCTGGTTTATATTCTTTTGCCTTTCCATATGAATTTAAAAATCCCTTTATCAAGAGTTACAAAATGGCTGATATTTTTATTGAGGATGTGTTGCAAATCATTCTATCCATGAACATGGTAACTCCCTCCATTTAATAGACTCATCAATTTATTCTTGAGTTTTTCATTTATTTGCATATAAAAATTTGCATGTATGTTTTTAGTTATATATCTAAATGTTGTCTTACTATTCAAATGGCATTTTAAGTTTTAAATTGTAATTAGTGCTTGGATATTGAAAAGCAATTTATTTTTCTTTATTAACTTTTTTCATAGATTCATTTATTTGAAAGGCACATTTACAGAGAGGCAGAGGCAGAGAGAAAGGTTTTCCATCCATTGGTTCACTCCGTAAATGGCCACAATGGCTGGAGCTGAGCTGATCCAAATCTGGGAACCAGGAGATTCTTCTTGATCTCCCATGTGGGTTCAGGGGCCCAAGGACTTAGGCCTTCTACTGCTTTCCCAGACCATAGTAGAGAGCTGGATCAGAAGTGGGGCAGTTAGGACTCAAACCGGCACCCATATGGGATGCCAGCACTGCAGGTGGCAGCTTTACCTGCTATGCCACATCATTGGCCCCTCTTTATTAAGTTTAAATCTTGATAATTTCCTAGAGTCTTTTGTAAATTCCAAGAGTTATTTTTTCTTTCTCTTCTTTGTTGTTTTCTACATACAGTGATATATTCTGTAAACAAACAGTCTTTACTAATTAGTGTGGATAACTTATTTCTATTCCTTGTCACATTGCACTAGCAAGAAATTTCTATATAGAGTAGAATAGGAATAGTAAGAAGATATCCTTGTCTCTTTTCCAGTCTCAGAAGGAATCACTCTAGTTTCTTTCAATTTAGCATAATCTGAACTGGAGGAAATTTATCAAGTTGTAGAAGTTCTCTCCTATTCCTATTTTGTTGAGAACTTTTATTAAGAAGGGTGTTGCATTTTGTAAAATGTTTTTCTGTCAACGATATAATAAAGTTTTTCTTTAGCCAGTTAATTTGGCACATCACACTAATGAATTGATTCCCAAACCTTCAACTAGGCTTACATATGTGGAATAAATCCTACTATATGGTGATGTTTAGTTCTGTTTAATATTTTGTTAGAAGCATTTAGACCTTAATTCATGAACTATACTGTTCTGCAATATCCTTTCCTGCAATGTATTTGTCTGGTTCCAGTGTTTTAGTACTTCTGGCTTTGTATGATAAATTGAAAAGTATTCATTTAAATTTTCATAAGAAAATTGTGATATACTGCTATAATTTCTTCCTTTACTACATAGTTCCATTCATTAGCAAGTCCATCTGGATGTGCTACTTTATGATTTAGAAGGTTATTAATTATTGATTCACTTTCTTCAATGAATGTAGACAGGGAGTAGGCATTTAGTTAGTGGTTAACATGCTCAGATTCCAAATTGAGTGACTAGGTTTGATTCCTGGCTCCAGTTTCTTGGTAATGCAGACCTTGGTAGGCAGAGGTGAGGTGATAGTTGAAGTAATTGGGTCCCTGCTGCCTATGTGGGAGACCAAGATTGAGATCCTAGTTCTTAGCTCCCTCTTGGCCAGCCCTGATGGTTGCAGGTGTCTAGAGAGTGAACTAGCAGGTAGGAACCTGCCCATTATCTTTCAAATAGGAATTATTAAATAGTATAGGCATATTCACATTGTAAGTTTAGGAGTTCATATTCATTTCAGATAAATTCTTAAATTTATGGACATATGCTTCTTGATATTATTCTTTACTATCCATGCAGTTGCTAGAGATGACTCCTTTATTTATAATGTTAGATGCATTTGTTATTTTCTGTTAAATGTATAATTAATTTTCTCTTGTTTTTAATTTCTTTTTCATTTTTTGCTTGATTCCTTTTAAATTGCTCTTCCTTATATACCTTAATAAGTTAGAAGATGAAAATAATTTTCATCCTGTGTTCTAATATATACATTTGATGCTACAAATTTCTCCGAAGCACTGAATAGGCTGTACTGCAAAGAGTTTGAGAGACTGTATTTTCATATTCAGGTTATGTTCTGTTTTGAATTTATCTTGAGACTTACTTGACTCTTTCATTATTCATAAATATGCTATTTAATGTCTAAACATTTTCAATTTCTCTAGCCATCTTCATATTATCACATATAGTGGTCTGAGAGCATATTTTGTATGGTTTCTATTTTAAATTTGTTAAAGTAGGTTTATGGTCTATAATGTAGTATGTCATTGTGGATGTTTCAGATAAGTTTCAGAAGAATATATGCTCTGTGGTTATTGAATTTTACATTCTACAAATGCCAAGTAGTTTGATAGTGTTCAAGTACACTCCATTCTTGCTGAAGTTTTACCTCTTGATAGTTGAAGTTTGCAACAGTAAGTCAATCTGTATTCTTTTCCCTGCAGTTCTATCATTTTTTTCTCTAAAATAGTTTAAAATTCTGTTTTTAGGTGCAATTATATTAAAGATTGTTTTTAGAAGAATTTTCTTCTGTATTATTTCCTGATACCCCTTTTGATCTTTCATTATTTTCCTTACTCTGGAAGTCTGCTTTGTTTTGTTATAGCCAATCCAGCTTTCTTGTGATTAGTGTTAGCATGTTTTGTGTTTGCCATCTCTTCATTTACATTTGAAAATATTTTTTTTATTTGACAGAGTTATAGACAGAAAGGTCTTCCTTCCATTGGTTCACTCCCCAAATGGCTGCTACTCCTGGTGCTGCACCGATCTGAAGCCAGGAGCTTCCTCCTGGTCTCCCATGCAGGTGCAGGGCCCAAGCACTTGGGCCATTCTCCACTGCCTTTCTGGGACACAGCAGAGAGCTGGACTGGAAGAGGAGCAACCAGGACTAGAACTCAGTGCCCATATGGGATGCCGGTGCCGCAGGCAGAGGATTAACCAAGTGAGCCATGGCGCCAGCCCCAAGTTTTTGATTAATAGTAATTATACATCTTTCTGGGCTATTGTGATATTTTGGTACATGTTAATTCTCATGATTTGATCAGTACATACGACATTTCCCCTTTTTTGTCGTTATGAGTGAAGCCCTGAAACTCCTCTCTTCAGTTGTCTAAGAAAATATATAATGAGTCACCTCTTTTATGCTATGTAACACAACCCAAGTCCACAAATAATATTCTTCTACTTTAAATTCTGAATAAGTTACTTATAATCATATGTTCTCAATTTTCACTTTGCACCAGGAACTTTGCTGTCCCACAGTCAGGGAAATGTTTTGCCCTTAGCCATCTAAGTTCAGGGCTGAGTCCTCCATTACAAAACACTGATTAACAAGAGGAAAACACATGCAAATTTTAATGTTTTATGTGACACAGAAGCCATTATACAAATATGAATAACCAAAAATAAATGATGTATATTTTTATGCTTAGGTTTGAGAACATCACTGGATGAGAGGAGAGCAGCCATTTAGCATAGCCATTAAGATACTACTTAGGATGTCAGCATTTCCTATCAGAGTATGTGAGTTTGAGTCATGGCTTCACTCCTGATTCCAGATGGCTGCTCAAGTGTATCCTGTGAGCAGCAGGCAATGGCTCAAATTCCCATGTCCCTGCCACTTGCGTGGAGACCTAGTTAGAGTTCTGGACTCCTGACTTTATCTTGCCCAGAGCTAGTTGTCTGGGAGGGAAGCAGCAGATAGGAGATCATTCTGTCTCTACCTTTCAAACAAACAAAATAAATACTCTAAAATATAATAATAATAATAATAATAAAACTTTAGAGGACAAAAGTATATCACTTAGGGGCCGGCACAGTGACTCACTTGGCTAATCCTCTGCCTGCAGCACCAGCATCCCGTATGGGTGCCGGGTTCTAGTCTCGGCTGCTCGTCTTCCAGTCCAGCTCTCTGCTGTGGCCCAGGAGGGCAGTGGAGGATGGCTCAGGTGCTTGGGCCCTGCACCCACGTGGGAGACCTTGAGGAAGCATCTGGCTCCTAGCTTTGGATCAGCATAGCTCTGGCCGTAGCGGCCATTTTGGGGAGTGAACCAACTGAAGGAAGACCTTTATCTCTGTCTCTCTTCTCACTAACTCTGCCTATCAAAAAAAAAAAAGTATATAATCTAGTAGTAACAAACTAGAGGCTACTGAACACTGGCTGTTTTTAAAAGATCCTTTTTATATTCAGTTGTTTGTCCATTGGTTCATTACTTAAATGTCTGGAAGTCAGGAACTCAGTCTGGGTTTTCCATGTTGGTGGCAGAAACCCAATAACTTGAGCTATCACCTTAACAGGAAGCTGGAATCAGAAGCAGAGCTGGGACTTGAACCTGGGCACTTCCATTTGAGATGCTGACATTGCGAGTGCTGGCTCCTATTCAGATGCTTCTAGTGTCTGTCTTCAGCTTCTTTCCTCTGATTATTAGAGGCCACCTCTCAAATAAGAGTTTGAGGATTTGCTTCAGGGGAAAAGTTGAAGGAAATGTAAAAATGTCCTGCCTATTTCTACTGTTTCTTCAAATGTCACGATGCCCTATTTTGGGGGTAGCAGATCCTGAACCCCATATCTGCAACTAATTTCTATCATCTGTATAATATTAGTTCTCTTACCTAGAACAGTTGTCTACTACTATAATTTATAGTAGCAAAACAAAGGATTTATTTCTTCTCCAATGCTATTTATGTATGAGAGTGTCTTCAGAAACTTCATGGAAAATGTGTATTAGGAACAAACAATACAAGGAGTTGAAAAAAATACCAAAATTGACTTCTTTTAATTCCATTTTCCAATGAATGTTTTAATGTCCCTTCATACATCCTAAGTTTTTGGTTTATATAATTTTCATTCTTTCCAAAAAAATTTGATAGCGTTTTTAAAGGGTAGTTTGCTGATATTAAATTACTTCAGTGTTAATTTATCTAAGATAGTTATCCTTTAAAAATGGAGGTTTTATAATTTTACTTGATATGGAATTATAGGTCAGTGGAATTCCTTTTTTTCTTTCAACACTCTAAATATTTCACCCATTCTTGCTGATATATGCAAAAATGTCAGTTTTAATTCTTACCCTTGTTCATTTCTAAATAAAGTTTCCATTCTCAGTTTCTTTCAATATTTGCTCTTTGGTTCTCTGTAGTTTGGATATGAAATAATTATGGTAAATTTTGTGAATATTTGTCTTGTTTGGTGTTGCATTTCCAAGATGCATTGTTTGTATTTATTAATGGAAAATTCTTGGCCATTCTTAGTTCAAATACTATTTCTTCACCATCTCATCCTCCAAATTTGTTTCATTGCTGTTGCTCAAACTGAAGTTGAAATTGAACTATTCTTGCATGTTCTGTTTCTATTATTTTTCATTCTCATTTCCTATTTACATTTCAACTTGTGAACTTTAGTTGACATATCCATATTGACTGATTTTTCCTCACCATATCCCAATCTACTGAGTCCATCAAAGATATTCCTCAATTCTGGTGTTTCAATTTTAGAGTATAATTTTTCTTAGAATTTCCCTCTGATTAAATCTTCTATATGTTCCTTTTTAGTTTTTATATATTTTTATTTACTAGAGACACCAATAACCAAACACTTACACAGAGAGGTTGTCTGTTAGCTGGTTTATTCTCCAACTGCCCACTCAACCAAGGGCTGGGCCAAACCAAAGTTCGGATCCCAGACCTCAATCAGGCTCTCTGTGTGAGTGGCAGGGACTCGACAACCTCAGCCATCACCTCCCAAGACATTTACAGGAAGCTGGAACTAGAAGTATAGAAGTGGGTCAGGAACTACGGTATAGGATGAGGTTATCCCAAGTAGCCTCTTAAGTACTGTGTCAAACACCCAGGCATTATTCACATGTTCTTGCATCATATCTACATTTTCCCCTTTAAGCTATTATCATACTAATCATAGTTACTTTAAATGACCTACCTGATAATTCTATTGTGTGAGATATCTGCTTCTGATTTGGATGCTTGTTTCATGTCTCCAGTAAATGATCTTTCTTGTCTTTTAGAATACTTTGTATTTATTTTTTTGAAGCCAAACATGATGTTTCTGGTAAAAAGAAGTTAGGTAAACAGGCTGCTGCTGTAGACTTCATGTTAATGAGATTAGGAATTATGTTTAGGAATTGGACTGTGCTGAGTTACAGGTGGCAAATAATTCAAATTCATCTATTATCCTGATTTTATCTTCGATTATCTGTTTCTCTGCATACATAGAAGAACTAAAAGTTTGTTTGTTTTGACAGGTAGAGCTAGACAGTGAGAGAGAGAGAGAGACAGAGAAAGGTCTTCCTTTTCTGTTGGTTCACCCCCCAAATGGCTGCCACGGCCAGTGCACTGCACTGATCCGAAGCCAGGAGCTTCCTCCTGGTCTCCCATGTGGGTGCAGGGCCCAAGCACTTGGGCCATCCTCCACTGCACTCCCGGACCACAGCAGAGAGCTGGACTGGAAAAGGAACAACCGGGACTAGAACCCAGGGTGCCGGCACCGCAGGTGGAGAATTAGCCAAGTGAGCTGTGGTGCCGGCCAAACCACAAGTTCTTTACAAAACTTGCATGAGGGTGAAAATGCAAGTCAAATTTGGGAGAAAAATATTTATAAGTATGTAGAAAATGGAATTAAAGTATGTTTATGAAAAAACAAAGCTTTAAAATTATCTTTTCAGTTAATGTTCATTTCCATGAATTTTTTGAAAATCCCCTCTTGTAATATAAGAATACAAATAGCACGATGTTTAAAGGTAAGCAAAATCTTAAGCAGATACTCTGCCCAAGTCATACATGATAAGTATGTAGATTAAAAAAACTCAAACTCAGTCTTCAAGTAAAAGCAAAGTACAAGGAAGGTATCATGGCATAGCCAAAGGAATGCAAACCAACCAAACCAAAAAATTATAATACAGAACGTGTTGAACATGTGAGACTCTAATCTCTAAACTTTGTCAAAATATGTTAGTAAAACCAGTTTGGAAAAGTTATTTGATAGTATCAACTAAAATTACTAGGACACAAGGATTGTATAATTGTATTTCAACTTGTACATGCATATCAAATAGAAGTTTGTGTATATACATTGATAGAAAAAGTACAAGGATGTTAAATTCAATGAATGATCAATAATAAAGTGGCTTAAAAATGTGATATATTCTTCCCACAAAATATTATGTAGCAGTGAAATACTTGATAGTATAATTCAAAATAAAAAAATGTGAAAAAGTAACATTAAACAAAAGAACACATATTCAAAAGAATATTCACTGTATGTTTGATTTTATAAAATTCAAAAAAGGCTAAATGATTTGTGGAATTGGAATTGAGATAGTTGTCTCTTGTGGAGTTGAGGGAACAGTAACTGATACATAGAGAATGAGTGGCCAGTGCTGTGGTATAGCGGGTAGAGCCTCTGCCTGCAATGTTGACATCCCATATGGGTTCTGGTTTGAGAGCCAGCAATTCTATTTCCAATCCAGCTCCCTAATACTGTGCCTAACAAAGGATGGCCCAGGTGCTTGGGCTCCTGCCCCCATGTGGGAGATCCAGAGGAAGATCTGGGATTCTGCCTGGCCCAGCTATAGCCATTGCAGCCAACAGTGGAATCAATCATTGGATGGAATATCTCTATAATTACTTGCAAATAAACCTTATATAAAAGAGGGAGAACGAGTGAAGCTTCTGAGTCTCTTTCCTGTAGTGATTATAAACATGCACTTTATGACCATGTATCAAGCTATACAATTTATATGGATATTTTTCTAATTATATGTTACAATATTTATATTTATATTGTATTTCAACATGAACTTTTGCAGTTATAAGTAAAGGATCTCAATTTATAAATAATATACAACATAAATTACAAGTAGAGTAAAATACAATAAAAATCTATTTTATATGTAAAATTTTCTTTGTTTACATATAAACATTATATCTTAAATATGATTCCAAGATGTTGAATAGGGAAAACATATTCTAATTTTAAACAGGGGAAGATAGCAGATGAACAGTGGAGGAAGTGCGTTCCAGGAGAGATTTGGAGAGACACTGTGGAGCAGTATGGAAAATGCAGATGCAGAGCACTGAGCAGGGAGGCCACGCCATTGGTGATACTGCTTGAGGGAGAACCTTGTGAACTATATTGACTTTGAGTCCACCCTGCAAAACTGTACCCAACTAATCTAGTGAAAGAAAAGCATATTTCTTTCTTCCTAAACATCCACAGGGGTATATCACAACCACCAGCAAGGAGAAAGCAGCATCTTATTATCAGTAGGGGCTACAGCACCTCTCATACATGCAAGATCAGGGGATTTTAGCATAGGGAAAAACCCATATTCCTCACTGACTGAGTCTGACTGGGGAGGTGGATGGGTACCTACTTAGGAATGAGACATGCCACCATCTTCTCCACCTATCACAGGCTTCAGGGCTCAAACTGCCAAGGTGTAACATCCACAGGCAGCTGGCTTTGGAAATGCCTTTGCTTACTCCACGGACAGAGCAGGCTTACAGGATCCCCTGTACATGTGGCTGTGCAAGCTTTGCATGCTTCGACTGCCCAATCAGGTATGGGATATAACTGGGTTTCTGGCGTCTGAGGCTTAGAGTGCCCTGATTACTTGGAATGTGTCTTTGCCAAGGCTCCCACGTTCACACTGAGGACTGTACAGATACTTTGAGAATCATGCACCTGCTTGTGTGGGGGTTGTAAGCACTGAGGGATAACCCCAGGTTTGATCACCTTGAAAGAGAGGGGTTGAAGTTGTGATTATGCCAACAGGTATGATCATACCCCCACCTATACAAAAGAGATCTATCATGACCAACTGGGGTGTCACCCTGGATTCAGGCCCCACTCATGAGCACTGATCAGAGCTCCATGGCCCAACCAAGTACAGGCCTTAGATTATCCACTGAAGGAGCTGGCATCCCACTAAGCCACAGAGGAATAGTTCAAAGATAAATCCTATCAGAGGAGAAAAGCAACAATTGTTTCTATAGATGCCTAAAAAAGAAATGCAGAAATACAAGAAAAAGTACCAAGGAAGACATTGTGACTCTGCCAAAGTAACAGAAAAACACATCAATATTAGATTGTACAGAGTCTGATGAAATGCCTGAAAATGAATTCAAAAGGATAATGAAATTACTTAAACACTGAGAAACCAATTCCTGAGATAAATAAATCCATATAAAACTTGGATGAAAATCTTCTGAGAAATGGAGATACTGAACTATTAGAAATGAAGACTTTCATATGTCATATAGAAAATACAGTGGCAAACCTCAACAGTAGAGTTGGTGAGGCCTAAGAAAGCATATCTGAGCTAGAATCCAAGTCCTTGGAAATATCTGTTAAACAAAAATAAGAAAAATGAAAATAGTGTTTGAGATTTATGGGATCCTATAAAACTACCCAACATATGGGTCTTGGGAGTTCCTGAAGGTGTGGAAAGAGAATGATTAGAAAACCTTTTTAGTGAAATAATTACAGAAAACACCACTAATTTGGATAAAGAAAGGGACATCCAACTGCAGGAAGCACATAGAACTCCTAATAGGTATGACCAAAAAAGATCTTCACTATGACACGTTATAGTCATATGTTCCACAGTACAACAAAGATTCTAAAATGTACACCAGAGAAATGCCAGATTACTTTCAGAGGATCTCCAGTTAGACTCACAGCTGACTTCTCATCAGAAACCCTACAGGCTAGAAGAGGATTGACAGATATATTACAAATCTTAAGATAAAAAAAAAAAAACCTGTTAACTCAGAATACTGTACCCTGCAAAGCTCTCAATAATGAATGAAAGTGACAAAAAGGCCTCCAAAACAAATTGAAAGAATTATCCATCCCTATAAATCATTCTTAAGGATGTGCTACAAACAAAGTCATCATTATGAAAGCATGTGAAGTCAGAGAATCTCAGTAAAAGTATAAAATACATCCAAACAATAGGAATATTTATGGGAAACATGGTGTGACCACATTTTTACTTATCAATATTAACCTTGAACACAAATGGCCTAAATTCTCCAATTAAGATAGAGCCTGACTGAATGGATTAGAAAGTACAATCCATCTATTTGCTGGCTACGAGAAACATGCTTCATCCACAAAGATGTACACAGACTGAAGGTGAAAGGACGAAAGATATTCCATGCTAGTGGAAAGCAAAAATAAGCAGATATAGCAATCCTAATATCAGGCAAAATAGATTTTAACACAACTGTACAAAGAGATAGTTAATTATGTAATGATGAAGGGACCAATACAACAGAAAGATGTGACATAATAAATATATATGTACCCAATGTCAGGGCACCTGACTATTTAAATCAAATGTTAAATGGATCCACAGGAAGATATAGATCTCAATACAATAGCAATGGGGGACTTCAATATGCCATTTTCATCAATGGAAAATCAACAGGACAGAAAATCAACAGCAACAAAATAAAAGAGGTAATGTGTACTATGAACCAAATGGACCTGATACCTACGGAACTTTCTCTAAGATAGATCATATGCTAGGCCATAAAGCAAGTCACAGTAAATTAAAAAAAAAAAAAATGGGGGCCCAGCTCTGTGGTGCAGTAGGTTAATCCTTGACCTGTGGCACTGGTTCTAGTCCTGGCTGCTCCTCTTCCCATCTGGCTCTCTGCTGTGGCTTGGGAGGGCAGTGGAAGATGGCCCAACTGCACCCACGTGGGAGACCCGGAAGAAGCTCCTGGCTCCTGGCTTCAGATTGGCGCAGCTCCGGCTGTTGCGGCCATTTGGGGAGTGAACCAGTGGATGGAAGACCTTTCTCTTTGTCTCTCCCTCTCAATGTCTGTAACTCTATCTCTCAAATAAATCTTAAAAAACAGATAACTGGACTCAAACTATGTATCTTCTCTGACCACAATGGAATAAAGTTAGAAATTAACAACTAAATAAAGTTCAGAAAATATTTTTCCCCTTGCTATTCAATATAATTCTGGAAATTTTAACCAGAGCTATTAGGAAAGAAAAAAAATCAAAGGGATACAAATTGGAAAGGAAGAAATCACACTATCCCTGTTTGCAGATGGCATGATGCTATATAAGAGTAATCACAAAACTCCCTAAGAGATTATTGAAATTCATAGGAGTTTGGCAAAGTTGCAGGATATAAAAGCAAAGCACAAAAATCAATAGCCTTTAAATACACACACAGTGCTTTGGCTATGAAAGAACTTGTAAGACCAGTCCACTCACAGTAGCTACAAAAATGCAAATACCTTGGCATAAATTTAACCAAGGATGTAAAAGATAGTTCTACAATGAAAATTACAAAACATTGAAGAAAGAAATAGAAGAAGACTCAAAAAATAGAGAAAAAATCTTTCATATTCATAGATTGGAAGATTTTATACCATCAAAATGTCCATTACCAGAGAGCAATTTATAGCTTCAATTGACTCCCAATCAAAATACCAACATTCTTCTCCAATCTAGAAAAAAAAATGCTAAAATTCATATAGAAATGCAAGAGACCCTGACTAGCTAAAGCTATCTTAAACAACAAAAACTAAGCAGGAGACATCAAAATACCAGATTTTAAGACATACTACATAACAGAACAAAAACAGCCTGGTACTCAAACAAAAATAGACATGTAGACCAATTTAATGAAATAGGAACACCAATAATTAATATGCAAACCTATAACCAAGTGATCTTTGAGAAACTAGCTAAAATCAATTGCTGGAGAAAGGACAGTGTGTTCGACAAATGATGCTGGGAAAATTGAATCTATGTGTATGGGATATGAAATAAAATTCCTACTTTACACATTGTACAAAAATCAACTCATGATAGATAAAAGATCTGAAGCTATGATTTGATACCATCAAATTAGTAGAGGGAAACTTCAAGGAAACTCTGCAAGACATTAGTGTATGCAAAGACTACTTGTAAGATACCCCAGAAGCACAGGCAATCAGAGCAAAAAATACACAAATGGGAATGCATAAAGCTTAGAAACTTCTGCACTGCAAAGGAAACATTAAAGTGAAGATGGGACTGACAGAATTGGAGAAAATATTTTCAAACTATGCAATTGATAAAGGAATAATATCCTGAATTTATAAAGAGCTCAAGAATCTCAGCAACAACAAAAAAAATCCAGTTAAGAAATGAGCAAAGGATAGGAACTGTCATTTTTCAAAGGATAAAACTCAAGTGGTCAACAGACCCATGAAAAAATGCTCAGGACACTAGCAATCATGGAAACGCAAATCAAAACCATAGTGTAGTTTCACCTAACCCCAGTTAGAGTGGCTGTGGTACAAACAAAAATATACTAATAAATAACTATAAATGCTGGCAAGAATATGAGGAAAAAGGTACCCTTATGCACTGTTGGTGGGAATGCAAACTAGTACAACCATTATGGCAGACAGTATAAAAATTCCTCAGAGATCCGAAGAAAGACCTATCATGTAATCCAACCATTCTACTTTTGTGGATTTACTCAAAGGAAATGAAATCAGCATATGGAAGAGTTATTTGTACCTTCAGCTCAGTTTACCATAGTTTAGATCTGGAGTCAACATGTGTCTAGCAAAGAAGGACCAGCTAAAGAAAATGTGGTATAGTATACACTGTGGAATACTACTCAGCCATACAAAAATTAAATCCTATCTTTTGTAACAAATGGAGGCAACTGGAAATCATTATCCTTAGCAAAATTAGTCTCAGAAAGACAAATCATTTTCTGATATGTGGCAGCTAATATAGAATACAGAAGAATGTATAGGAGTTAAATGATCATTTTAGGATGTGATTGTCATTTTTAGCTCATGTTTATACTATTGTGGAACTGTGGTCTTCCTACTTTTTGTTGAATATTATTATTAGTGGTGAATAAAATCTGTGAATATAGACTAGACTAAAATTATATCCTTTCAAAAACTGATTATGAGAGGGGAGGGAAGGTGTGGTATTTAATAGAATCAGGGGAGTGAGAGAAGTTTGCTTGTCTTCTTGAAACTTTACCTAGAGAATACATAGGCTAAGCCTCTACCCAAGACACCAGCTTCCCTCATGGTCATGGGTTCCAGTACCAGCTTATCCAGCTCCTTGCTAAAAGCCTGGGAAAAACAGTGGAAAATTGCTTAAGTTCTTGGGGCCCTGCTTCCATGTGGGAGACCAGGTAGAAGCTCCAGCCTCCTGGTTTCAGCATGGTTCAGATCTGGTAAGTGAATTAGCAGATGGAAGATGTCTGTCTTTCAAATAAAAAAATCTTTTAAAAAGTATCTTTTCTATTAATAAAAAATTAGGAAAGAAAAAACATCGTAAGTACTCTAGTCATAAAATATACTCAAAATATGCTTGTGTAAGTATTGTATTTAATATCACTTTCATTTATCTACACTATAATTTTAATTCATTCTGTATTCTTAGACTATTAGGCTTTTTCTAATTTTAATTATTAATATGATTTTGGCATGGGGGCTTTATGAAGTATCATTGTGAAGTAGATTTATGGGCATTTTAAATAATTCTGAAAAATATTATCAAACTATATCCCAAAAAATTTTTTTCAATTATTCTTCTTGCCATCATTCTATAAGTCAATGACTCAGTATAGACTGTTAACATTATTGGCCTCTTAAAATCCATGCTAATTTGAGAGTTGAAAATGGTAATATTTTTGCTTTGATTTACTTTTTCTAACAAAATATCTACTTATTGTCTCCTGAGTATCTAGAATGTGATGCCTATGGTTCTAGATTGGAGATATCAAAATGAATGAAGATATTTTGGTGGGAAGGGAATTAGGCCATAACTGGAAAATAACAGACCACCTCAAAACATTTCCTGATACATGATAGAGAAAGTTTGCTAAGCAGAATAACGGTCTCAGAATCTCTGGAACCTGTACATACGCTGATTCCTATGACAAAAGGGAGTTTGTAGACATGGTTTTATTAAGGATTTGGAGATAAGGAGATTGTCCTGGAATATTTCAGTGGGCCCAGTGCAATACAATAGTCACTATTATATATGAGGAAGGAAAGAGTGTGAGAATGAGATTTGAATATGTGACTACATTGTAGACAGAAGCCAAATAATAACAATGGATACTATAATATGGAAGAAGCCAAGAATGGAACTATCAAGAGAAAAATCTATAAGGAATGGAGCCCTATTGAAGTTTGAGAGACTTCTGTTCATTTTCCTCTGGGAAAACCATAGTAATCAAGCATGTGACTGGAGTACAAAAGGCTTAAATGCAAAAGTTATTTTCAAAGAAACTCATTTTTAAAATCTTTCAAGCATAACAAATGAGAGTGGAGTCTCTCTGCTTACAGTTTCTAGAATTCCTGTCTTTTGTCCCTAGTCAAATTTTTGTTTTATCTTTATTTTTCCTTTTAACCTATATATCACAGTTGAAGGGGGCTTATAAATCCAGACTTTAGAAGCTTCCTCAAATCTTCTAGAAGTTGACACAAGGTTTACAAGTGACAGATGCCTATAAGCAGATCAGACAGATGATGTGAAAGCTGTAGAAGCTGTGGTAAGTTCTCCGTGATCAAAGTTCTGTTAACATCTAATGGGATGAGGGCTGAATAGGGTGTAGCTGTGCTAACTTCAGTTGCTAGGGATATGGTAAAAATGAAGGATTATGTTTCCACAGGTCTGACGGGAATGTTCACCATAGGAACTTCAAAACACAACTGTAGCCTCCATCTTACCAACTCAAGGTAGGAAGAAGAAGCCATGTGCCCTGCTGTTAGCAGTGTTACCCAAGAGGGAATTCCACAGTCACTCACTGACTTTTACTTGAGCTGGAGAGCCAATTGGGGTCTGAGCAACCAGGAGGATTGGAACAGGGAAGCCACATTGCTTTCCTTTCCTCCCCTCCCCTACCCTACAGGTAGTCCCAAAATAGTGAAACATCACACAATGTGCCTCCATTCAGCTCCTACAAGCATCATAGTCGGAGTTAGGGCAACATGTGGGGCAAAGGACAGATCCCCTGCCTACTGGCAGCTGTGGGAGTTGTCAGGCATTAGCCCCAGAGCTATGCTTACACACTACATGTGAGGCAGGCAGATTTGCTTCAGTTTCTGGGGGCTAACACCAGCAACAGTGCATAAAAAAAGCCACTCCCATTGAAGTAGGCAGGCATACAGGTTAAAATCCGTTAGGTTTGTGAACTGGAAGACCATGCCTTCTCCATGCCCCTGTGTGACCTCATGCCCCTACCGGGCCACATCTGGGTGCCCACCAGCCAATCAGCTTAATTAACCACTCCCCTTTGGAAGTGGTTTAAAAGCCTGGAACACTGTGTGTCTGGGCTTCTCTTCTTTTCCCTGGCCTCTTGCCAGGAGCGGGCTGGCTATAGTCCTGCGCCTCCACGGACACAACTTTAAGGGGCCACATTCTTGTATAGATTTTAGGGGGTCATTCCTGATTTCACCATTACCTTGGAGATCTGGGTAATGATCCCACTATATCCTGTAACATTAGGACTGTTAGCAATTCATTGTAAATTTCTCAGAGCCACTCAATCCACCTGGTGGGTGTAGGGAAGAACACACCTGCATTCTACGCTCTAGACTCATTCCCTCCATAGTTAAAATCTGCTGTATACCTTGTACTCACCCCATAGGACTGGAACAGGTTTGACTTTGCATACTCTAGCCCTAGGATAAGAGATGTTGGTATTATAACCCACAAAACCAGCTGGACTCTCCTAGCAGGATCTGAGGAAAGGTCCATCTCACAGTCCCAGAGCCACAGCAGCTGGTACCAGAAGCCCTGCCATTACTAAAGCTTGCCAGTAGGACAAGGGGTAGCCACCCTTGTCTCCTTCAGCACCAGCAACAAGTTCATGACTATCACATTCACCAGGGAGACTGACACCAAAGTCTATGTGGGCCAAAGATACACATCCAAGGAAACCCTAATTTATCTAAAAGCCACATGTCTATCCCTACAACCAGCAGCAGACTAGAATAATGTGTCTCATGTAGATGCAGCTGACATTGACTAAGACAAAAGCAATCACTGAGACTACATTCCTGGGCCCATGTTGAACACAAGCCAAAATAGCAGGCGAAGTGATACTCTACATTCCAGTGAAAGCATTCACTCTTTTCCATTAAAACCTACTCCAAAAAGAAAATGGGATGAGCACACCAGATGGGTAGACTTCAGTGTGGGGACACAGGAAACTTGAAGCAAGATAGTGTGATTTCTCCAAAAGAACACAATGCTCCTCCAGAATTAGATCCTGAACTGAAGGAAATCTATGAAATGACAGAAATCATATTCAAACTAATGATTTTAAGGAAACTCAACAAGATGCAAGGGAATACAGATACATTAAAGAAATGAGGAATTGATGAATGACATTATTGAAAATATTACTGAGACATAACTCATTAAAAATAACCAAATAGAAATTCTTATTATGAAATCTTCAATTAGTGAAGTGAAAAATACAATAGAGAACTTTGATAGCAGGATAGACCAAGTGTAAGAAAGAATTTCTGACTTCAATGAGGAGAATTCCTAAATAACCCAATCACACAAAAGCAAAGAGAAAGGAATTTAAAAGAATGAGGAAATTCTATGTGAAATGTCAGCGAACTCTAAAGGCTTCCATAGCCCTGGCAACTCATGACTAGAGCCTAGGGAGATTACTGATGCCATGAACAGGAGTGTCAAATTGTTAAATCAGCAACAGGAGTCACTGTGTACTTACACCCCATGTGGGATCTGTCCCTAATGTGTCGTCTAAAGCGAAGTGATGCTATAACTAGTACTGAAACAGTATTTTTATACTTTGCGTTTCTGGGTGGGCACAAACTGATGAGGTCTGTACTAATTATATACTGAATTGATCTTCTGTATATAAAGAGAATTGGAAATGAAAAAAAAAAAACAACCTGGTGTTAAAAAGGAAAGGGCATAGAAAATTAATTAATTTGAAAAAAAATTATGTAGGATCTCTGTCTTTAATGTGCTGTACATTCCTATTTAATGCTATAATTAGTAATCCAATGGTAGTTTTTTCACTTTGTGTTGCTATATGGGCAAAATGTTGAAATCTTTACCTAATATATACTAAACTGATCTTCTGTATACAAAGAGAATTGAAAATGAATCTTTACATGAATGGAAGGGGAAAGGGAGCGGGAAGGGGGAGGGTTGCGGGTGGGAGGGAAGTTATGGGAGGGGGGAAGCCATTGTAACCCATAAGCTATACTTTGGAAATTTATATTCATTAAATAAAAGTTTAATAAAAAAATATGGGTTACTATTAAACAACCAAATGTTGTTATTCTAGGTATTCCTGAAGGAGAAGAAAAGGAAAAGGGCATTGGGAACCTGCTAAATGAAAAAAAAAAGTTGAAAATGCCCCGGCCTTGAAAATGATATTGATATCCAGACATAAAAAGCTCAAAGAACCCAAAGCCAACTCAACCAGAAAAGGTCTTCTGCAAGGCATATTATTGTCAAATTGTCAAAAGTAAAAGACAAGCAAAGAATCCTAAAAATGGTAGGAGCAAAGTGTCAAGTTACATATGAAGGAAAACCAATTAGGTTAACATCAGATTTCTCAGTGTTAACCTTACAGCACATTAGAGAGTGGGATGGCATATTCAAGGTCTTTAATGGAGTGAGAGAGAGAGAGAAAAAAAAAACCTTCCAATTAAGAATAGTATGTGCGACAAAACTACCCTTTAAAAGTGAAGGAGAAATATTTTCCAAGTAAGGAAAAAATGAGAGAATTCACCACCACTAGACCAGCATTACAGGAAATTCTGAGGGTTACACTGCATTAGAAGTAAAGATGAAAAATATGTCACCAACAAATTTACTAACAGAGCAGGTAGAATTAGAATCATCCAATCAACACAATGACAGATTTTTGTTCTTATGTATCAGTACTAACCCTGACTTTAAGTGGGTTAAAATCATCAATCAAGAGAGGCTGGCTAAATATATATATATAATATATATATATATATATATATATATATATATATATATATAAACACACACACAACCCCACTATGTATTGTCTACAAGAAAATCACTTTAAAAGATACACAGACTGAAAGTGAGGAGTTGGAAAAAGGTATACCAGATAAATGGGTAACAAAAGCAAGTAGGGATATCTATCCTGATATCAGATAAATCAGATTTTAAACCACAAACTTTAAAAAAGTAAAAAGATCAAGAAGGAAATTATATTTTAATAGAAGGTAATATTCAGGAAATAGACATAGCAATCATAACTATGTATGCACCCAACACAAAATTACCCTAGTGTATACAAAAATATTATTAGTCCTAATGGGAGACCAAAGCACCAATACAGTAATGCTGGCTGACTTCACCACCCCACTCTCATCAATGGACAGGTCACCAGGACAGGAAATAATATACATTGGAGGCGAAACATACAGGAAATAGAGCTAATAGACATTTATAGGCTATTTCACACAACAGCTACAGAATACATATTCTTCTCATTGGCACATGCAACATTATGTAGGATAGACCACACATTAGGACTCAAATCAATTCTTTGCAAATTTAAAAAGACTGAAACCATATCATGTGTTTTCTTAGACCATAAAAGAATAAAACTTGAAATCAACAAAAATAGAATACTCAAATTCTTGGAAATAAAAAAAAAAAAAAACCTTGTTACTAAATGATCAATGGGTCATGGGAGAAGTTAAAAAGGAAATAAAATTTTTAAATAAATGAATTACAACATACCATATCACAACCTGTAGGATGCAGCAAATGCAGGATTAGTATTAAGTGCTTACATTAAAAATGCAAAATGTCTCAAAGATCCACAATACTAAATGGACCTCTGCCAAACTTTCTAGAATGCTAGCATTAATTTGATACCAAAATGAAAGGCATGACATGAAAAGTACAGACCTATATCCTAAATGAACATAGATGCAAAGATCCTCAACAAAATACTAGAAAATCTAATCCAAAACCCCATAAAAATGACCATACATCACAATCAAGTGTGATTTATCCCAGAAATGCAAGGGTGGTTCAATATTTGCAAATAAATTAATGTCAGTATAAAAAAGAATAAAAACAAGACCAAAAAGTATCAAATTTTTCCCACATCTATTAAGATAACTTAACACTGTTTCATGATAAAAACGACAGTTGGTATAGAAAGACCATTCGTCAAAATTATAAAGGCTATCTATAACAAGCCAACAGCCAATGTTATTCTCAAAGAGGAAAAGCTAAAGCATTTACCCTGAGATGAGGACAAGACAAAGATGTCCACTTTCACTGCTCTTTCTCAATATATCACTTTAAGTTTTAGTGATACCAACTAGGAAGGAGAAATAAAATTTCTCATTCAATTATTGTTTACAGCCATTGTCCATACATCAATGTATGTTTTTGCTTTTTGTTTAAACTTATTTAGTGAAATATTAAGGCTTTTTTTTTGGTAATGCAAATTTAAACTGTTATCTCAAAAAAAACCACAAAAAGACAATGAAGAAGGGCAGGAAACAAAGGGGGGGAGGTGGGAGGAAGGGAATATCATTATTTTCTTAGAATTTTATTTACAGGGGCTGACTCCATGGCTCACTTTGTTAGTCCTCCACCTGCGGCATCCCATATGGGCGCCGGTTTCTAGTCCCAGTTGCTCCTCTTCCAGCCCACCTCTCTGATGTGGCCCGGCAGGGCAGTGGAGGATGGCCCAAGTGCTTGGGCCCCTGCACCCACATGGGAGACCAGGAAGAAGCATCTGGATCCTGCCTTTGGATTGGTGCAGCACCAGCCATAATGGCCATTTGGGGAGTGAACCAATGGAAGGAAGACCTTTCTGTCTCTCACTGTCCGTAACTCTACCTGTCAAATTAAAAAAAAAAATTGAAAAGAATAGTATCTACAAAGCACATTGAATCAGTTAAAAATTAGTTAAAGTTTAAAAATCAAATAGAGAAAACATTTAATGAGGTAAGAGACATCTCTGTGGGGAAGATGGTGATATAGCAGCAAGGTGTGCAGAGTTGCACAGAGAGAAATTGATGAATACAGGGGATAGGCGACAAAACCACAAAAGGTTGGCTAGAGTGACATGGGAGCACACCAGAGTGTAGGAGTCCACCCTGGGGCAGGAAGAAGGGCCCAGAACTGCAGAAAGAGAATGAAAAAGAACCAGTGGGGGGACAACTACAGTAGCCGCCACCACTGCCACCCCTGCCTCTGACCCACCCTGGGACAGACAGGTAAGACACACACACAGTTGAGTGGGGAAGAAAATCAAAAAGTGAATGGCGCCTGTGGGAAGTGGGCACAATCCAGGGAGAGGAACTGAGAGATTGAACGCACCAGGATCCCTCGGTGTCTCCACCTCCCCCCAATCATAGCTGCAGCAGACAGAGAAGCCATATTATTTGTTTACATTCGGGCATGAAAGAGGACAGGCTCTGCATTCGCCCTCTGAATGAGGGAACTTCAGTGGTAGGGAGCGACTCCCCACTCGTTGTGCATGGGGTACAGTGACAGGGGGCTAAAAAATGAGGCCCAGGCACTTTAGGGCAAATAAAGGAACAGGGAAACTGGCCCCAAGGGATGGAGCTTGGCACTCAAAGCCCTTGCATCAGCCTACTTAAGTTACCAGAAATAAACAAATGCTAGAAGTAGAGCTGCCTGCTTACACTGGCTATCGGTACAGACCGATAGCAGCCCATAGCAGAGGGAAATCAACCTGCAAACTAATCCAAACAGAAATGCCGAGGAACAAAGGAAAAATCCAGAATAAGAATATAGAAGAATATACAAGCAGAATAAGAATATAGGAACAGGCTAAACCATCCATAATAGAGGCTGAAGAAGAATTTGAAGTCATGCCAGAAAAAATTCAGAAAATTAATAATCAGATTACTTGGAAGTAATGAGAAACAGATTCAAGATCTGAATGAGAAGCACCCCCAAGGATTAGAGATCCTAAAGAAAAGCCAGAATGAAATACTGGAAATGAAAAACTCAATTGACCATATAAAAAACACCATGGAATCCCTAAAAAATCGAACAGATGAAATAGAAGAGCGAATATCAGAACTCGAAGACAAACTTCCAAAAATAATGCAGTCAGATCAAACACAGGAAGAAGAAATTATAAAATTAAAAAATACAGTTTGAGACCTACAAGATTCAATCAAACATTGTAATTTCTGGATAATAGGAGTCCCCGTGTGGAAAGAGAATGTATTGGAAGGTGTTTTCAATGAAATAAGATCAGAAAACTTCCAACAGTGGCAGATTGATAATAACCACCAAATTCAACAAATACTCAGGAGCTCAACAAGTTAAACCAGAAGAGAAATTCACCATGACACATTGTGGCAACACTCATCTCAGTGAAATACAAAGAACAAATCCTAAAATGTGCCAGAGAGAAACAACAAATCACATTTAGGGATAATTTAATCAGACTCATCCCAGACTTCTCATTGCAAACACTACAAGCAAGGAGACAACGGCATGATATATTCCAAGTTTTAAAAGACAAACAATGCCAACCTATAATACAATACCCTGCAAAGCTATCATTTATGAATGAAGGGCAAATAAAGATCTTCCATGACAAACAGAAACTGAAAGAATTTGTATCCTCTCATCCAACCCTACAACACTGGCTCAAAGACGTGCTGCGTGCAGAAACACAAAAACAAGAACTTCACTGCAAAAAAAAGTGAATGTAGAAAATGATGCAACTAAGCTACAAACAAATCTTAAAATACATAAACAGCTCTTTTAAGGAAAATGACTGGAAAAAGGCAGTACTTAACAATAGTCACACTGAATGTAAATGGCCTCAACTCTACTACCAAAAGACACAGAGTAGCTGATTGGATCAAGAAAGAGAATCCATCCATATGCTGCCTTCAGGAGACACACCTAATAGGCAAAGATGCATACAGACTGAAAGTGAAAGGATGGAAAGATATTCCAAGCTAACAGAAATCAAAAAAGAGCTGGTGTGGCCATCCTAATATCAGACAAAATAGACTTTAATAGTTTTTGTGTTAAAGAGACAAAGAAGGGCATTATATAATGGTTAAAGGTTCAATTCAGCATGAAGACATTACTATTATAAATGTATATGCACCTAATTACAGGGTGCCTGGCTACTTGAAAGAATTACTAGAGGACTTAAAGGGAGATATAGACTCCAATACAATAGTAACAGGGGACTTCAACACCCCACTCTCACCAATGGACAGATCAACCAGACAGAAATTCAACAAGAAAACAGAGCTAATTGATTCCATAGACCAAATAGACCTAGTAGATATCTTCAGAGCCTTCTGCTCCACAGCCACAGAGTTCACATATTTCTCCCCAGTACATGGAACGTACTCTAGGATTGACCATATGCTAGGCCATAAAGGGAGCCTCAACAAATTCAAAAAAATTGAAACTATACCATGCATCTTCTCAGATCATAGCACAGTGAAACTCAAAATCAACAACCCAAGAATCTCTACACCATATGCAAATACATGGAGAATGGACAACATGATTCTGAATGAACAGTGGGTCATAGAAGAAATCAAAAGAGAAATCAAAAGATTTCTAGAAACAAATCAAAATGACAACACAACCTATCAAAACCTGTAGGATACAGCAAAAGCAGTGCTAAGAGGAAAGTTTATAGCAATTGGTGCCTATATCAAGGGATGGGAAAGGAACCAAACAAATTACCTCTCCATTCACCACAAGGATTTAGAAAAACAGCAGAAAATCAAACCCAAACCCAGCAAAAGAGAAGAAATACTAAAGATTAGAGAATAAACAAACATAATTGAAACCAAAAAAAAAAAACAATACAAAAGATCAGCAAAACCAAGGGCTGGTTCTTTGAAAAAAATAAAATAGACACATTGTTGGCCCAACTAACCAAAAAAAGGAGAAGACCCAAATCTGTAAAATTAAAGATGGTAATGGAAATGTAACAACAGACACAACAGAAATCAAAAGAATCATCAGAAACCACTACGAAGAGATGTATGATAACAAATTGGGGAACCTGGAAAAAATGGGTAGATTCCTGGACACATACAACTTTCCTAAACTGAGCCATGAAGATATAGAAAACCTAAACAGACCCATAACCATGAAAGAAATTGAATCAGTAATAAATGCACTACCGAAAAAGAAGAGCCCAGGACCGGATGGCTTTACCGCTGAATTCTATCAGACATTTAAAAAACAACTAACCCCAGTTCTTCTCAAATTATTCAAAAACAATTGAAAGGGAGGGAATCCTCCCAAATCCTTTCTATGAAGCCAATATCACCTTAATTCCTAAGCCTGGAAAAGACACAACAGAGAAAGAAAACTTTAGCTATCTCCCTGATGAACATAGATGCAAAAAATACTCAACAAAATCCTGGCAAACAAAATCCAACTGCACATCAGAAAGATCATTCACCTGGACTAAGTGGGATTTATCTGTGGTATGCAGGTATGGTCCAATATTTGAAAATCAATCATTGTGATACATCACATTAACAAATTGAGAAACAAAAATAATATATTATCTCAATAGATGCAGAGAAAGCACTTGACAAAATACAACACCCTTTCATGATGAAAACCCTAAGCAAATTGGGGTTAGAACCAACATTCCTCAACACAATTAAGGCAATTTATGATAAACCAATGGCCAGCATCATAGTGAATGGGGAAAAGTTGGAGACATTTCCATTGAAAACTGGCACCAGACAGGGATGCCTGCTCTCACCATTGCTATTCAGTATAGTCCTAGAAGTGTTAGCCAGGGCCATCAGGCAAGAAAAAGAAATTAAAGGGATACAAATGGGAAAGGAGAAAGTTAAACTATCCCTATTTGCAGATGACATGATACTATATATAGGCGACCCAATAAATTCCTATAAGAGACTATTGGAACTCATAGAAGAGTTTGGTAAGGTAGCAGGATACAAAGTCAATGCTCAGAAATCAACAGTCTTTGTATACACAGAAAATGCCGTGGCCAAGGAAGAACTTCTAAGATCAATCCCATTCACAATAGCCACAAAAACAATAAAGTACCTTGGAATAAATTTAACTAAATATGTCAAAGACCTCTATGATGAACATTACAAAACACCAAAGAAAGAAATAGAAGACGATACAAAAAAATGGAAAAACCTGCTTTGCTCATGGATTGGAACAATCAATATCATCAAAATGTCCATTCTCCCAAAAGCAATTTACAAGTTTAATGCAATACCAATCAAAATACCAAAGTCATTCTTGAAAGACCTAGAAAAATCGATGCTGAAATTCATATGGAGAAACAGGAGACCGAGAATAGCTAAAGCAATCCTTTATAATAAAAACAAAGCTGGAGGCATCACAATTCCATACTTCAAGGCATACTACAGGGCAGTTATAATCAAAACAGCCTGGTACTGGTACAAAAACAGATGGATAGACCAACAGAACAGAATAGAAACACTGGAGATCAATCCAAACATCTATAACCAACTCATGTTCGACAAAAGGACCTAAAACCAACCCCTGGAACAAGGACAGCCTCTTCAACAAATGGTGCTGGGAAAACTGGATGTCCACATGTAGAAGTATGAAGCAAGACCCCTACCTTACACCTTATACAAAACTCCACTCAGCATGGATCAAAGAACTAGAGATGTGCCGCAACACCATAAAACTAATTGAGAGCATAGGGGAAAACCTCCAAGACATTGGAACAGGCAAAGAATTCCTGGAGAAGACCCCAGAGGCATGGGTAATCAAAGATAAACAAATGGGATTACCTCAAATTGAAAAGTTTCTTTACAGCAAAGGAAAAAGGAAAGTGAAGAGGCAACCAACAGAATGGGAGATGTTATTCACAAACTACACAACAGATAAAGGAGTAACAACTAGAATATATAAAATGATCAAGAAACACCACAGAATCAAAACAAACATCCCAATAAAAAGATGGGCCAAGGACCTTAACAGACATTTTTTAAAAGAGGAAATCCAAATGGCCAACAGACACACACACAAAAAAATGTTCAGGATCCCTAGCCATCAGGGAAATGCAGATCAAAACCACCATGAGGTTTCACCTCACTCCAGTTAGATTGGCTTACATACAGAAATCAACCAACAACAGATGCTGGCGAGGATGTGGGGAAAAAGGGACACTAATCTACTGTTGGTGGGAATGCAAACTGGTAAAGCCACTATGGAAGACAGTTTGGAGAGTCCTCAGAATCCTGAATGTAGCACTACCACAGGACCTAGCCATCCCACTCCTTGGAATTTACCCAAATGGAATTAAAGGGGAGAAAAAAGAGCCATTTGTACCTCAATATTTGTTGCAGCTCAATTCACAATAGCTAAGACATAGAAGCAACCTAAATGTCCATCAACAGATGACTGGATAAAGAAACTATGGGATATGTACTCTATGGAACACTGTACAGCAGTAAAAAAAAACAATGAAATCCGGGCATTTACAACAAAATGGAGGAACTGGAAAATATCATGCTAAGTGAAATAAGCCAGTCCAAAAGGGACAAATATATGTTCTCCCTGATCGATGGCAACTAAACGAGCATCTAAAATGATACCCATTGAGGTGAAATAGACACTATCAGAGACAATGGCATGATCAGCCGTTGTCTAGACTGTTGAACAACTTACTATTTTATTCCTTTTAGTATTTTTTTGTTGTTGTTGCTCAGTTTGTTCTACTTAATACCACTGGTTGAACTCTGTAATCAATACACAATCATTCTTAGGCATTTCAAAATTAACAGAAAAGTGATCTCTGTTAAATATAGGAGTGGGAATAAGAGAGGGAGGAGATATATAGGTTGGCACATGCTCGCTCGGACTTACCTCCAATGGTGGAGCTAGAAATGTGCCAGGGGATTTCAACTCAGTCTTATCAAGGAGACATGTACCAATGTCAGTGCACTTGATAAAGTGATAAGTATAGATACACAACCGATCAAAAAAGATAGGGTAAGTGTCGAAGAAGAGATTTTACAAACAAGACCAGTATAAGCAAATAATGAAGGACAGAATTAAAAGGGAGAGAATGATCCTGTGGGGGAAGCAGGACATACAGCAGACTCACAGAATGGCAAACGCCCAAAACAGCACTCTGGCCTCAGAATCAACCCTTGGGACATTCGGATCTGGATAAAAGGCCCATGAGAGTCTCACAGGCATGGAAAACCATGACACAGTGGCAAAAACAAACTAAATGAAAGATCCTGGTGAACAAGACCCCAGCGGAAGGAACAGGCCATCAAGGAGGGAGGCATCTTTCTCCAAAGGGAGGAAGGAACCTCCACTGTGATACGGCCTTGACTAAACAAGTTCAGAGTCGGTGAACTCAAGGGGCTTCCATAGCCTAGACAGCTCATAGAAAGAGCCTCGGGTGATTGCTGACACCATAAATAAGAGTGCCAATTGTTAAATCAACAACGGAGTCACTGGGTACATGCTCCCCACGTAGGATCTCTGTCCTTAATGTGTTTTACTATGAAACTTAAAAACAACACTACTATACCTTGTGTGGTTGTGTGAGGGCAGCCTGTTGAAATCCTTGTTTAGTATATACTAAGTTGATCTTCAGTATATGAAGGTAATTGAAAATGAACCTCGATGAAGGACGGGATGGGGGAAGGAGTGGGAGAGGGGAGGGCTGCGGGAGGGAGGGAGGTTGGGGGGGGGAGCCACAACAATACAAAAGTTGCACTTTGTAAATTCACATTTATTAAATAATAAAAATAAAAAATCAATTTTCAGAGTAAGAAGTTAGTATATTAATCATCTCTACTGGTAGAAAGTTATTTTTTTTCAACTATTGTTCTGAACTTGTGGACATATATTTTTCTTGATTAAATTATAATAATTTCTCTTGCTGATGTTCAAAAAAAAGGAACAGGATATTTCCCAAAGGCTTTAAAAGTGATTCCCAATGAATTTTCTCCTGTTATAAAGGGACCTAGATTCTGCTCTATGTATCTAGTAAATCCCTTTTCACACTACATTAGGAATATATCAAAGCAAAGGAAATAGCATCTCAACTGAAGAGGAAGGAATCAAGGGAAGATTTTATGGCTCTGCCTTGCTTTATTTCTCACATACATTTATTTCTCACGTGACATTATTTCCTCAAGCTCCAATTAAGGTAATGCTGTATTTTTTGCTCATTTTCTACCTCAGAAAACAATAACAAAATTTTTTCTTCTATGCAACGGAGTAGCTACTGCCTCCCTGGGTTGAGCAATGAATCATTCCATCACTAAATTGTAGAGTTTTTAATGTTAAGTATCTGACTCCAAAGGAACATATTGAAAATGCTGAACTGCCGAAGATCTAAATACATTATTTGCAGTAGTGTATTTTCTGAAGGATTTTCATCTCCATTTAAGAGAAAAATTAACATAATTTCAGCTATTGATCAAATCAGTTGCAAAGTTTTTTCCATTTACTTATGTCAATGTCCTTACAAACAGCATAAATTTAACTTGACTAATTCTTTTAAGAAGAAAGGAGACAGTAAGACAAAAATCTACAAAACAAGCAGTTAAGCTGCCTGCTTAAATGAGAGGAGCATCTTTGTGAAAATTCTTTCCTTGCTTCTTGTACAATTCATTTCCCAAGGTTAATTTTTATGTCAATTGATAGTTTCAGCAGGTGCTGATGCATAAAGGTTGCCGTGGAGGGTATTCACTGCAGGAGACTCATAGAAAGCATGAGGCCCCCTTCTTCATACTCCTGCTCTCCCCTGCCTTACACTCTCTCAGGTGCCTGGTAGCTTCAGTCATCTCAGGGAAATCTCATGCAACTGCACATATATAATTATCAATATGGTGATAAAATAATTAGGGCTTTAAAGCAAGGGTAAATTAGTAATGGCCTCTACATCAACTCTAGCCCACTGTCTGTTTATATAGAGCTTATAAGCAAAAGATAGATTGTATAAATGAGCACTTGGAATAATTTTGATAAGGTACACTAAATTTTAAGCTCATTAAATTAAATGTTATCCACCCAAACATTTAATTCTCACTTCTAGACTTATATTTAAAAATCCATCTAGTTATCAATATAAACAAAATAGCCTTAAGTTTTCTTTAGCCTCTAATGTCTAAAATATTTACTACCTGGCCCTATACAGCAAAAGTTGATCGACTCTTGCCCTAGTGGTCCAATGTAAATCTGCCTACATTATAGATGAACTATATTAGCTCTTTAGTCTCTACCATGTCGTATAATATACCTTTGGCAGGTTGCAGAATTCCTCCAGTCGTTCAGATAGCAAAATGTCCTTTGGTTGCTTTGATCTAAGAATATCCTTATAAGTATTTAAAATCAATTTCATTTAAAATTTAAGTATCTTGGACCTATCTCCAGCCAGAGCAGCATTAAAAGTGATACCTGACATTTGATGAGGGTCTTTGATTATAATCTGCTGAATTTTCCTTTTCCACGACATTCTGCTTTCATTGTTCACCCTCTTCCACTAAATGCTGTTCTGGATTCCGTTGGTTTAAGGGGAAAATTCAGATGCAGGAGCATACTAAGTGCTGTCTGACATTTCTTGAACTGGCTTTCTTCCCGTTTTGACTACTGCCTAAAGTGGGCATTCTCTCCTGGTGCTTCTGCTAATGTTCTGGAGATCTGTTCCTGAGTGTCTCAAATTGGAGCTGCTTAGAAACAGCCAAAATCTTCTATTGTGGTTGTCCACACAGTATCGCCTCTCAGCCTTGAAGTGGCTTCTATAACCCTCTCTGGCTTTAAATATACCTCGGGCTCATAACACCACCACACCTGGTCCTTGAAAAGCAAAGCAAAGCAAAGCAAAACAAAACAGATACTTGCCTTGGTAGCAAAGCTGTTATTTCCCCCTGAATAATCTTACAACCTACTTTCACAGACACTTCAGCCACCCTTACAACTCTAGAGCATTTTTTCTTTTCTTTATTAGTGCTTAAGTCACATAACAGCCCTCTTCAAAAAACCCATTATGCTCTCTAAAAAAGTTTCCAAGAATCTCTGCTTATAAAGATTGATGTGAGAGAAAGCAAATCTCATCTTTTCTGTGGGAGCAGGGACTCGCTGCACATTAAGAACTCACTCTACTGTAGCACTCCCCTAAAGGCTTTGTTCAGCTTAATAATCTTATACAACTGAAATAGGAATTAGGTTAATTGTTGTTGAAGTAATTTTAGTCTAACTACTTTACAAGACCTACATAGAATATTATCACCTTATAAATGTTTAAGTATTTTTTCACACTTGAAGAACTTGATTGAAATTTACACAAAATATAAATCTGTCCCTAAATAAATGTAGTGATGTAATAAAGGAACAGAGTTCATGTGTATCATATATACAATTGCAAGGACATGATGATAATTCACACCTTCCCTTGTCCTTTCTTGCTTCTGTTTTTTGGTGTTATACTTTTGATTAGCTTTATAATCACAAGCTTCAACTTCCAGTAAATAATTAGAAAGTATAAACACTGTTCCTCAGGAATGTGATAAGGGCCATAAACAATCAAATTTGAAAATGTAGATTTCACTCATACACATTACATGTTTTTGTACTCTACATATTAGCTGCCACAAATCAGAGAAAACATCTGAAAGTTGTTTTTTAGTCTGGCTTATTTCACTAAGCATAACGGAGTTCAATTGCATCCTTTTTGTTGTGAAAGACAGGACTTCATTCTTTTGATGGCTGAGTAGTGTTCTATCATGTATATAGACTGCATTTTTTCTATCTCATTCTCTATATCTGGTTATCTCTATCTAGTTCCTCTATATGGTTATCTCAAACTAGTTAATGGATATCTGTGTTGATTCCATATGTTACTTATTGTGAATTATACTGATATGTACATGTGATTAACATTTGATGGAGGTAGGGAAGGGAGTAACATGAAAAGTATAATACTCATATTATTATCTGAAAAGTTACACTAATAGCACATTTCTTTTGGCCTTTTTAAAAAGATTTTAAATATAAAAACTATCATGCAATTTAATATTAAAAATTTAATAATCATTTTTAAAACACAAAAAGAAATGTGTCATTAGTAGAACTTGAAACTTCAGATCATGATATGAGTTTTTCATTCTTCATGTAACTCCCACTCTCTGCCTCCATCAAATAAATGGAAAAATCAACTATGATCTGCTTCTTATTTAGAGGCTGGTCCCACTTATTGACAAATCTTCAGGAAAATTCTCATGACCAGAATCTAAATTCAAATCTTAGGGATAGCATATGTGTAAAATAATTAGATAAAATACAATACACCAGTTAAATTTGAATTTAAGAAAAAGAATCTTATCTGGGAGTTTATGTACATTGTATGTAATATTTGGGACAGACTAGGACTAAAAATGCTGTCTATCTGAAAACCAAATTTAGGTGGCTATTCTGTAGTTTTGTAGCCTAAATTTGACAATACTACTTAAAAACTTAATGACAAAATCTGTCCTCTGTTTTTGAAATCCAAAGAAATGTTAAAAAAGTCAAATCTACCATTCTGTCTAGCCAAATCTGGACAGGATCCTGATCTCACCATTTATTTAAAGCACAATTACAATATTTAAATCAGTATAAGTATAATCAACTAAGATAGTTCATATTGTTGTCTCATATAATCATCAGAAGGATTTAGGAGCAAAGACTGGATTGGGGGTTGAAGGAGATTCTTAATTTTGGTAAAGAAATGGCTTCAATAAACAAAAATGAGTTACAAGAATGATAAAGTGGGTTAACGCCCTGGCCTGAAGTAAGGCATCCCATATAGGCACTGGTTCGAGACCTGGCTGCTCCACTTCCAATACAGCTCTCTGCTATGGCCTGGGAAAGCACTGGAAGATGGCCCAAGTACCTGGGCCCCTGCAGCAGCATGAGAGACTAGGAGGAAGCTCCTGGCTCCTAGCTTAAGATCGGCACAGCTCCAGCTGTTGCAGCCAACTAAGGAGTGAGCCAGCTGATAGAAGACCTCTCTCTCTCTGTAACTCTGACATTCAAATAAATTAATCCTAAAAAAAAAAAATGATAAAGTGTGTGGTGGAGTTTAATGGGACACACTCATTTTTGAGCAGTTAAATTCAGTGTGATTTGAACATGGCATAGCCTTATTGTTACGTTGTATGTAATATCCTGATACTGATGCTCTGATAAGGCTCTTACGCTACAGGGGAGAAGATAAGCTATCTTTAGACTTGACTAAATTGTGTGTTTATTTCCACTTCATGTGAAACCCAGTACCAATTTATGGAGTGAGATCTATGCACTCAAAGTATTAAATGCTTTATTTTCCCAACATCCCCTTATATTTTTCCCATTCCCATATTCAAGTAGGGACTACTCTTAACTGCCTCAGGAAAGGAATGAGAGCACAAATAATGGTCAGGGTATTGTGCTAGCTTTCATTTCCAAGTACCTAACAACAAAAGGCAGGTATGACAGAGGACAGAAAGAGACCTATTTAAGAAAAAAGGAGCAGAGTTGTTCCAGGATTATAATACATTCTTCCAAGTGAAGATCATAATACACCTATCCCAGATCTGTGAGATGCAAACGTATCTTCTGTCTCTTCTGTTCGTCCTGCCAACTCTGTGACAACCTGCTACTTCTTCAATAGACCCTGCAGTGGAACAGCCCTCAAAGGAACAGAGATTAGCCTAGGAAAGGCAAAACATAGGTTCTTCCTCCTGATCTTGTTGGGCCACCAAGTTCTTTAACCTCCAAGACAACATCAGCATCTCAATCTGTTTTTTCTGATAGCTTCTACAGTGGAAAGAAAAGGAGTTGAAAATGGAAGAATTCATTTATTTCGAAAAGCGCTATTTAACACCCATCATGTATGAGCTTAAGGGCAACATCAAGTTTCCTGACCTGTAAAGTTGAGAATGAAGGATTTACTCTTGAATTACTCCACTTTAGATCCAGATCCCTGATCACAGGCCTAGAAAAGTGGTAGAAGATGACCCAAGTGTTTGTACCCCTGAACCCAACCTTGGATTGGCCTAGCTGTGGCTGTTGCAGCCACTTGGGAAGTGAACCAGATTTAAGATCTCTGTCTCGCCCTCTGTGACTCTTTCAAATAAGTACATTTTTTTTTGTTCACTCCCCAAATGTCCGCAAATGGCTGGGCTGGGCCAGGCTGAAGCCAGGAGCTTCTCTGTATCCCATGTGGGTAGCAAGGGCCCGAGTACTTGGGCTTTCTTCTGCCACTTTCTCAGGCCATTTTCAGGGAGCTGGATCTGAACTGGAACAACGAGGCTAAACCACCACTCAAATGGGATGCCTACGTCAGGGGCAGCAGCTTTACCTGCTTGGCTACAATGCTGGCCCCTGAACTCACTCTTTAAAAGCATTATACCTTGAGATTTATCTTTTCACCAGACTATTTTCATGTACATGAGGTCTTCATAAAATTCATGTAAAATTCATGGGTGTGGGATGGGGTGGGGAGAATGTTAGGCATTTAGACTGGCCACTGGAATTCCCATACATCCCATACTGGAAGGTATGTGTTCTAGTTCCAGCTTCTGATTCTAGTTTTCTACTAATGTGCACCCTGGGAGGCAGCAGGTGATGTCTCCAGTAGTTGAATCCCTGCCATCCATGTGGGAGATCGACCTGGATTAAGTTTCCAGCTGGCTCCCAGCTGTTTAGGAGATTTGAGCAGGTGGGAGTTCTTTGTCTATCTAATAAATAAGATTTGTTACAAAACAATGAAAAAGACAAAGTATATTATGGAAAACCAATGCATGCATTTCAAAATGTTTTGCACTGTACTATCTTTTAGTTTCATTTTTCCACAAACATTTGAGGTGGTGTCATATAACCTCGATATGAACTGTAATGAATTTAAGGGCTGCTCTGAATATCAGATTAATAGACAAGCAAGAGGGATGCAACTTTTCTTCATCTTAACCCACATCTGATTCACCCCTACCCCCTGTTATTCTGCTTTCTCAGGGCAGTACAGTGCTTTGTCTAAAAGGTTCTTTGGAAAGTTTTCAGTGTTTCATTGTAGATTTCTTTCAAGCCAATTATCATGGAATAATTTTTCAATGTGAAATATATAGTTGATGATGGGTAATTAGATGTTTGTTCATTCTAATAACTCTTTTAGCCCATTGCTAATCATTTAATTTCCTAATCATCTGCATGCCTTTATTCATATGAAATTTTACTACAGATGAACAATTGTAGAGCTGGTAGAAATATTCAACACTTGATAGGATAAGCCACTGAATTCAAAATGCCTGCTCAAAGTTTTCCAGGTTTGGTGGTTCTGGAAGATTTCCACTATTTTCTCACTCTTTCTTCTATTTCTATACTATGATTGTAATATTGTATATTTTATGCAAGAAAATTTACAGTCTATAGACTCTTTTGTATTCTTTGAGATATCCTTTTCCAGAAGTAAGCTGTAACCACATCTTCTTTTGTTTTTTTTTTTAGGATTTCTTGCATGAAGTATTTCTTACACTATTATCAAAGCTATTCTAACCCAAATTCTGTAAAGGTATGACGTTAAAGAAGATTCAAAACTAAATATTACAAAGTCCTTCCTTTTCACTACAACAGTCTCATCTCAATATCCAGTATTAGTATTTGAAGGTACTCCATATTAAAAAGCATCATATTGCCAGTGTTGTGGCTCAATAGGCTAATCCTCTGCCTTGTGGCGCCGGCACACTGGGTTCTAGTCCTGGTCGGGGCGCCGGATTCTGTCCCGGTTGCCCCTCTTCCAGGCCAGCTCTCTGCTGTGGTCAGGGAGTGCAGTGGAGGATGGCCCAGATGCTTGGGCCCTGCACCCCATGGGAGACCAGGAGAAGCACCTGGCTCCTGCCATCGGATTAGCGTGGTGCGCTGGCCACAGCGTGCCAGCCGCGGCGGCCATTGGAGGGTGAACTAACGGCAAAGGAAGACCTTTCTCTCTGTCACTCTCTCTCACTGTCCACTCTGCCTGTCAAAAAAAAAAAGCATCATATTTGTTCTTCAGAAGTATTTTTAAGATCATCTAAAGAAAGAATTTTAAAGGGAAAGAAGCAATGGTAGGATATTACTTACTGGTCGGTGTTCAACAGCTAGGATCTAAGCAATATACTTTGAGACCTATAATCTGGTTAATATCGCAAGTAAATAATTTCTTAATTATAAAAAACTGTTTGAATCAAGTTATGATTTTATGAAAGAATTTATTTTCTTAAAATAGTTTACCATATTTAAAATTGTACAAGTTTGTTTATATCTTCTGCAAACAGAATAATGACTTATGCCACCTAAAATAAAAATAACTGAATACTATTAGTTTATTATTTCCTTTCTTTAATTTATAATGGTAAACATCTATGTAAGTGCTTCTAAAATTAAAGCTTGATTTTACATATCTTAGGCTCTATGTAAATAGATTTATATGGTATGCATTGTTTCTTTTTCTAATCAACATCTTAAGATTAGGAGAACACACTTTGTTGCTGCAGTTCATATACTTTCATTTCAGAAATATTGAATGAAAAGTTTGTATCTAGCAACAATAAAACTATGATAGTTTCTAGTTTTATCTATTGTAACAAAATCATTTATAAATCTATTCATTGATTAGTTGAAGGACAGATAATTATATTTAGGAAATGTCTTCAAAAAGTTCATGCAAAACATCATGAAAAACATGCTTAGAATTCATAATTGTACCACAATTGCCCTATAATTCCACAAATTTTCCCAAGTACTCACATATACAAAATTATTTTTCTGGTCCGAAATTTCTCTTTGTTAGGAATGGAGTGCTTGGTGTATTAGTTTTCTATTGTTGTTTAATAAAATAGCACAAACTTGGAAGTATAAGTCAACACAGATTTCTTATCCCACATTTTTATTGGCAGAAACCTGAATGTACTCAAATAGGTTATCTGCTCAGGGTGTCATAAAGCCATAATCAAAGTGTTTACTCAGCTTGATTCCTATCTTAACATATAAGGAGGATTGTGCTTTGAAAGTATCTGAGTTTGTGGTTGGTTGATTGGATGGGGTCATACTCAATTATCCTTAATGTTATAACTGAGGTATCCAAGGTTCTTTCCTAACTATCAGCCTGGAGCCTCTCTCAATGTCTGTAGTCTATGCACAGTAACTTGTCACATCCCTTCTGTTGAATATATACCTCATGTTCTGGATTTCTGACAACAATCAGCTAGAGAAAACTGTTTTAACAAGGTCATGGGATTTCATACAGTCCCCCTAGGTGATTTTGCTATCTTAAGGTCAAATAATTTGTATTCTTAGAAACACCTGTGGAATCCCTTTTACAGCGCAATTTAATGTGATCATAGCAGTAATACTAAGGAAACTGGGATCTTCCAGAATTCTGCTTACCACAGTTAGTTTTCACATCTTCAGTTAAAACACACTAATTTAACCAATGTATGCATCCACCAACCTTATATGAGACTTTTTCTTGCTCTAGAGCTTCATTACTATGATTACACATTTTCATTACTGCCAATCTGACAGCTACATCAGATTAAATTTTGAGGGAATATTTTCTAATTTTATGTTTACTTAGAATGTTTTTAAACTCACCAGAAAGTCAACATACTATTTTTGATACATTTAGGAAGTCAAGATACATTTTTGGCCCTTCAACATTTTTTTTTCATTTATTAAACTTTTATTTAATGAATATAAATTTCCAAAGTACAGCTTATGGGTTACAATGGCTTCCCCCCTCCCATAACTACTCCACTGTCATGAGTCCTTTCAATTTCCTCCAATCAGGGACTTTTTTCCATGTAACCAGAATGCAACTATTCAGAGTAACCTGACACTGGATATGTTCAGACTCTGTGCAAATTTTATCAGTCATCCTAGTGATATTGTGCAAGACAAAACAAATCAATTCCAAGTTAAATTTTGTTTTATATTTTATCAAACTAATAGTTAAGAATGATATAGTATTATAGTTTTAATGAACTGTAATAATTTTAAAATTTATTGTATATGAGTAAAATTGACAGATTTTCATTTGTTTATCATTAATAACCCTTACTTATGGTCTTGTTGTAGTAACTATTATGCATTTGCTGTGACCCTAAAATCTAATCTATCAATAAATTCCCTAAATGAAACGACAAATTTGCATTTAGGGGTTGGCACAGTGGCATAGCAGGCGAAGTCCCTGCCTTCAGTACCAGCATTCAATATGGACACCGGTTCAAGTCCCTGCTGCTCCACTTCCGATCCAGCTCCCAGCTAATATGCCTGGGATAGCAGCAGAATGTGGTCCAAGTCTTTGGGACTCTGCACTTACGTGGTTGACCAGGAAGGAGCTCCTGGCTTCAGAGTGGCTCAGCTCTGACCATTGTCCCCATTTGGGGAGTGAACCTGCATATGGAAGCTTGCACACAAATACACACACTCTGCTTCTCTGTAACTCTGCCTTTCAAATAAATAAATATATCTTTTTTTAAAAGTTGCATTTAGCTATTGTGCTTAGACTCCTGGTATTTGGAACATTTCATCTTTATTTATTTGAAACAGTTATTCAGAGAGAAGGAGAGGCAGAGAGAGAGAGAGGTCTTCCATCTGCTGGCTCACTCCCCAGTTGGTTGCATTGCCCTGAGCTGTGCCGATCCAGAGCCAGGAGCTTCTTCCGGGTCTCCCACGTAGGTGCAGGGGCCCAAGGACTTGTTCCATCTTTTACTGTTCTCTCAGGCCACAATTAAGGGATAGATTGGGAGTAGAGCAGCTGGGACTCGAACGGGCACCCTTATGGGATGCCAGCACCACAGGCAGTGGCTTACCTGCTATGCCATAGTGCCGTCCCCTATCAGTCTTTATGTCACATTGATCGATGTAGACTTTGGAAAACAACAGACTTTTTGTAGAATATGCCCTATTTTGTGTTGATTTCATCTTTTATCATGATTCAGGTCATTCATGTTTTGAAATAACATACCAGAAATATATCTATACTCTTTTTATTGCATCCTGTTTTGTAGAAAGAAATTTTGTTCGCCTATTGCTTGATTTTAACACTGATGACTTCAGTTAGTTGATATTTGCCATTTTTTGATTGAAAAATTACTGTTCTTTTCCCTGTATAATTACATTTTCTGACAAAGTAGTTAGAAACAATACAGGTATTTATTCTTCACAAAACTTTATCCAATACTTTTTAAATATTTTGATGTTTATTGAATGAACTGATTTTTAATTTCAATAGTCCATAAATGCTAAATTATTTCTCCAAATTATTTGATTATTTAACATTTTACTAAAAGAATTTGTCATGTCTTTCACCTACCCAAAATTAATGATCTCAACTTTATTCAAAGTATAATAAGCATTACTATTATCATTTATTTTGGTGAAGAAATTCTTTCAGAACAACCCATTGAGAGCTCTATGAGGTTGTCCATGTCTGCCATGTCCCATTTTCTGGCCTATACAAAATATGCCATGCTCCTATTGTACTTTTAGTTTGCCAGTTTTGATATCAGCAATTTCTCCAAGGCACACTAGTTTATTTTAATCAAGATTAAAACTTGGAAACCAGAAAATTTAAACTAGTTGTTCACATTGCTACTTGAGTGTTGCTACTTCTAGTCTGCTGAATAGGCAAACTTAGAAATTAATGCACACATATATTTATAGCTATTCACCTGTACATGGGTAGGGAGAACTTTTTCTGCCAAAGGTCATGTGAGTATTTACAACATCATTCACAGGTCATACAAAATTATCAGCCTAAACATTAACCTGCTATAGATTTATTGAATTCCAACCCCTGCCTGTGGTTAACTTTACAGAGCCAGACCGATGGATTTATGGATCTGATATGATATGTGAGAAGGATTTTCCCCACCCTTGATCTAAAATGATTAACTTTGATGACTATGATTTTAATATGGTATTATGTGATTCAATCCAATTTTAAACCTTTTCACATGTATAACATCTTTTATCCAATAGTAAGTTACTTGCTTTCTTTCTAATAAATTTCCTAGCTCAGCTCTCTCTCTAAATAACCTGTTACTCATCAATTCCATCAACCCTCCCTGGTGAATAATCTCCTGTTGCTCAGAGGCTGATGGTACACACAGGGCTGCCACAGCTATCCCCAACACAGACACCCCTTTCTCCCTTCTTGGGTTCTAGCATCCCTTGCAAGGCTGTGCTGTCCACCCCAATGTGAAATTCTCCTACCTCATAAAGCACAGTGATCATATTCATCGACTCCCAAATGTACATTTTCTTTATCCTACTCAAAACTCGATGCTTCCTACTCTCACTCTCAAGCCCTATGCACATAGATGTATAGATCTTACTTCGGTTTACCTAATGATTTGTTATAAGTTATTAAAGAAAGGACACCAGGAATGATGAAAAAAAGGAGGAGAAAGAAAGAGACTCACTGTCTTATTTATTATTTCCTTATTTGATAATGATCTTGAAATCTTTTCAGTTATATTAACCATTTGATTTCCATCTTTCACATTACCCTATCAATTATAAATATTTTACTATTTTCTAAAATTCTATTTTAGGAATATTTTGTGGGAGAATTTTTTTAATTGCTTTCCTGAATGGGTTAAAACATTTAAATGTACCACGAGTGATATTTTCAATGTTACTGGAGTCTTTCAGTGTGTTTGCTGCACTTGCCATGAAACCCTTTATTAGAAAAAAGTGCTTCTTTAAGCCGGCGCCATGGCTCCATAGGCTAATCCTCTGCCTGTGGCATCGGCACCCTGGGTTCTAGTCCCAGTCGGGGCACCGGATTCTGTCCTGGTTGCCCCTTTTCCAGTCCAGCTCTCTGCTATAGCCCAGGAAGGCAGTGGAGGAAGGCCCAAGTGCTTGGGCCCTGCACCCCATGGCAGACCAGGATAAGCACCTGGCTCCTGGCTTTGGATCAGCATGGTGCGCCGGTTGCAGCGGCCATTGGAGGGTGAACCAATGGCAAAGGAAGACCTTTCTCTCTGTCTCTCTCTCTCACTGTCCACTCTGCCTATTAAAAAAAAAAATTGCTTCTTTTAATTCCAATTTTCAACAATTTTTATTTTGTTTTTGGCCTCAGGATTATATTGATTTTTATCAATAATACTTCTTCCTCATATCATCTATCACATAAATTAGTGAATCAAACTAAAGTTAACTCCTTTTTAAAACATTTTTCAAATTATGTTTTAAGTAAAAAGGTAAAGAGCTCCCATAAGCTTACTTACTCCCCAAATACCCACAACAGCTGTGGCTTAAGGCCAGATCCAGGAACTTAATCTGGTCTCCCACATGAGTGACAGAGGCCCAACTACTTGAGCCATCACTTCAACCCTCCCAGGGTATACTTTTCCAGGAAGAGGTAATTGAGAGAAATAGACATTGAACCAAAGCACTCCAATATGGTATTCAGGCATCCAAGCTGTGTCTTAACCCCTTTGTAAAACACGCACACCAGTATATCACACAATGTATTATCCTATTCATATATTACTTACTTTGTAGTTAATACCCAAAATGTCTGCACTTATGTTTGAGTAAAATTATACAGATATTTCCCTTTTTCTTCTGTCATTTTTATAGGATATTCTGGCTTGATAAAGTAAGTTCTGACATGTGCATTATTTTGTAATCACTGGAGAGTTTAAATAAAGCTTGGGAATGATGAAACATCAGTTTTCAGATGACTATGCGGGGACATAGGCATGTCAAGGAACAACATCAGGTTGAGAAATAAGGGTTTCCAGATCTAACACAAAAGTCCAACTAGCAACTCTTCATAGACAAGAAATACTATCCTGAATTCTGCAGAACCTGAGAAAGGAACATGGCAAAAGCCCTTGATCCCTACAACCAAAAAAAGCTACCAAACTAAAGGAAGGGTCCTTTTACAGGTGTTACCTGCTTCCTCAAGCCAGCATCATGCCACTCACAAAGAATTCTCTTGGACCTACAGTTTATGATGTAAGAGTAGGGAATTAGAAGAAGTCTATAAGTCTATCAATCTTGCATAGGAGCCCTACTGTTTTTCTATTAGAAGCATAAGTAGTGCCAGTAGCAATAGACCATCTAGGCTCAGTTGGAAACCATGAGCCATGGCTTGCAGCAACTGGCATGAGAATGTGGCTGCCACTCTGAACAATGAGGTTGTTACAGGAGCCATCACTCTGAAGGAGATGTGGTCCATGGTTCTCCCTAGCCTGAGTCTCTAACCAACTCTCTCACTGTATCTCTCTCTCACTGTCTATCTGTAAAAAAAAAAATTATGAACTACTGAAATCCATACAGGACATAAAAGAAAATTTCTCTTGTGAAACAGATCTTAAAGAGACATCAAAATGAAATGAAGAATTCAATAGAAGAAATAATAAAATCAGTGGAGAGCCTTAACAGAATCAGTGAAGTAGAAGAAAGAATATTGGACTTAGAAGACAAAGCACAGGAAAAAATAACAGTCAAACCCAAGATAAGAAGAGAAGATTGGGAATATAAAAAGCATCATTGGAAATGTACAGGATACTATTAAAAAAAAACCCTAAGTATGGGTTCTAGTAGTTCCTGAAGGCATGGAGAGAGACAAAGGATTAGAAGGCCTTTTAGTGAAATAATAGCAGAAAACTTTACTTGTTTGGAGAAAGAAAGGGACATTCAAGTACAGGAAGCACACAGAAGTCCTAATAGATATTACCAGAAAAGATTCTCACCACGATACATTGTAATCAAACTCACCACAGTAAAACATAAAGAGAAGATTCTAAAATGTACAAGAGAGAAGTGCCAGATTACTTTCAGAGAATCTCCAATTAGACTCACTACAGACTTATCAGAAACTCTACAGGCTAGGTAGGATAGAATGGCAAGATATAGTCTGAGTCATGGGAGAAAAAAAAAGGAACTGTTATTCTAGAATATTATACCCTGCAAAGCTCTCATTTGTGAATGAAAGTGAAATAAAGACCTTCCATAACAAACAGATTGAAAGAATTTGTTACCACCCGCCCAGCCCTACAAAAGATCCTTAAGGATGTGTTGCACAGAGAAATAGGGTCATCACTATACAAGAAGGTAAAGGAAGAAAATCTCTCAGTAAAAGATCTAAGGAAATTCAAAGTAAAAATTAGGAATATTTTTTGGCAAAATGGCAAGGCAAAGTCATCACTTATCAATAGTAACCTTGAATTTAAATGGCTTCAACTCTCTAGTTAAAAGACAGACTGGCTGAATGCATTAAAAAACAAAACCCATCTGCTTGCTGCCTATAAGAAATATATCTTATCAACAAAGATGCACGCAGACTGAAAGTGAAAGGATGGAAAAAGATATTCCATGCCAAGAGAAACCAACAAAGAGCTGTTGTAGCCATCTAAATATTGAACAAAATAGCTTTAACACAAAAACTGTTAAAAGAGACAAAGAAGAGCACTATATAGTGATTAAGGGATCAATTCAACAGGAAGATGAACTATTATAAATGTATATGCACCTATTTATAGCGCACCTGGTTATTTAAAAGAAATGTTAGGGATTTAAACAGAGACTTAAACTCTAATACAATAATATTGGGGGACTCCACTTTCAGCAGTGGAAATATCAACCAAAAAGACAATCAATGAGGAAACAGCAGATTTAATTGACACTATAAACCAAATAGAGTCACAGATATCTACAGAACTTTTCATCGTACAGTTGCAGAATACACATTCTTTTCAGCAGTGCTTGGAACTTTTTCAAGCATTAACCACATACTAGGACATTAAGCATGTTTCAACAAATTCAAAAAAATTGAAATCATGCCATGCATCTTCTTGGACCACAACAGAATGAAGCTGGAAATCAACAACTCAGCAAACTCTAGAGCATGTGCAAACACAAAGAGACTGAGCAACACGCTCCTGAATGAACAGTGGATCACAGAAGAAATATAATAGAAATCAAAAAATTTCTGCAAAAAAATGAAGATGACAACACAATATATCAAAACTTATGGGATACAGCAAAAGCAATGTTAAGAGGAAAGTTTATAGCAACAGGTGCCTACATTAGGAAATAAATGAGCTATCAATGCATCTCAAGGATCTTGAAAAACAGAAAACCAAACCCAAAACTAGTAGGAGAAAAGAAATTATTAAAATGAGAAAAGAAATCAACAAAATTGAATCCCAAAAAAATTACAAATATTGGCAAAATGAAGAGCTGGTTTTTTGAAAAAAAATTTAAAATATGACACACCATTGGCCCAACTAACAGAAAAAAAAACACCCAATTATATAAAATTAGAGATGAAAAAGAAATATAACAATGACACCAGAGAAATAAAAAGAGTCATCAGAAATTACTACAAAGAGTTATATGCCAGCAAACAGGGAAATCTATCAGAAATGGATAGATTCCAGAACACATACAACCTACCTAAATTAAGACATGAAGACATAGAAAACCTAAACAGACCCATAACCAAGATGCAAGTTGAATCAGTATTAAAGGCCCTCGCAACAAAAAGCCCAGAATCGAATGGCTTCACTGCAGAATTATATCAGACATTTAAAAAATTATATCCAATTCTTTTCAAGTTATTAAACACAATTGAAAGAGAGGGAATCCTCCCAAATTCTTTCTACGAAGCCAGCACCACTTTAATTCAAATACCTGAAACAGATGCAACAGAGAGAGAATTACAGACCAATTTCCGTGATGAACAGACACAAAAATCCTCAAAAAAATTCTAGCCAATATAATCAAACAACACATCAGAGAGATCATCCTCCCAGACCAAGTGGGATTTATCCCTGGTATGCAGGGATGGTCTAATGTTTGTAAATCATTGTGATACATCACATTAACAAACTGCTGAACAGAAACCATATGATTATCTCAATAGATGCAGAGAAAGCATTTGATAAAATACAACATCTTTTCATGATGAAAACTCTAAACAAATTAGGTATAGAAAGGACAATCCTCAACATAATAAAGGCAATTTATGATAAACCCATAGCCAGGATCCTATTGAAGGGGGAAAAGTTACATGCATTCCCACTGAGAACCAGTATCAGACAGTGATGCCCACTCTCACCATTGGTATTCAAAAAGTCCTGGAAGTTTTAGCCAGGGCCATTAGGCAAAAAAAAAAAAAAAAAGAAAGAAAGAAAGAAAAGAAAAGAGAAGAAAAGAGAAGAAAAAAGAAAAGAAAAGAAAAGAAAAGAAAAGAAAAGAAAAGAAAAGAAAAGAAAAGAAAAGAAAAGAAAAGAAAAGAAATTTGAGGGATACAAATTGGGAAGCAAGAAGTCAAACTATCCCTATTTGCAGATGACATGATTCTTTATATAGGGCATCCAAAATACTCCACTAAGAGACTATTGGAATCTATAGAAGAGTTTGGCAAAGTAGCAGGATATAAAATCAATGCACAAAAATCAATAGCCTTTGTATACACAGGCAATGCCATGGCTGTAAAAGAACTTCTAAGATTAATCCCATTCAAAATAGCTACAAAAAAAACAAATACCTTTGAATAAGCTTAACCAAGGATGTCAAAGATTGCTACGATGAGAACCACAAATAATTAAAGAAATAGAAGATGGAAAAAAATGAAAAAGGGCTTCTATGTTCATGTATTGGAAGAATAAATATCAAAATGCCCATTCTTCCAAAAGCAATTTATAGATTCAATGTGATACCAATCAAAATGCCAAAGACATCTTCTCAGATCTGGAAAAAATGATGCTAAAATTCATATGGCGGCACAGAAGACCTCAAATAGCTAAAGCAATCTTGTACAACAAAAACAAAGCCAAGGCATCACAATATCAGATCTCAAGATATAGTACAGGGCAGTTATAATCAAAACAACATGCTACTGTTACAGAAACAGATGGATGGACCATTGGAATAGAATGGAAACCCCAGAAACCAATCCTAATATCTACAGCCAACCTATATTTGATAAAGGATCTAAAACCAATTCCTGGAGCAAGGACAGTCTCTTCAACACATGGTGCTGGGAAAACTGGATTTCTACATACAGAAGTATGAAGCAAGACCCCTGCCTTACACCTTACACAAAAACCCACTCAACATGGATTAAAGATCTAAACTTACAACCCGACACCATAAAATTATTAGAGAACAATCGGAGAAACCCTGCAAGTTATTGGCACAGGCAAAGACTTCTTGGAAAGACCCCTAGAGGCACAAGCAGCCAAAGCCCAAATTATCAAATGTGATTCCATCAAATTGAGATGTTTTTGTACAGCAAAATAAACACTCAGGAAAGTAAAGAGGCAACACACAGAATGGGAAAAATTATTTGAAAACTATTTAACTGGTAAAGGTTTAATAACCAGAATTACAAAGAGATCAAGAAATTCCACAACAACAAAACAAACTACCCAATAAAAGATGGGCCAAGGACCTTAACAGACATTTTTCAAAAGAGGAAATCCAAATGGCCAACAGACACATGAAAAAATGCTCAGGATCTCTAGACATCAGGGAAATGCAAATCAAAACCACAATGAGGTTTCACCTCACCCCCGTTAGAATGGCTTTCATATAGAAACAACTAACAACAGATGCTGGCAAGGATGTGGGGAAAAAGGCACACTAATCCACTGCTGGTGGAAGTACAAACTGGTAAAGCCACTATGGAATACAGTTTGGAGATAACTCAGAAATCTGCATATAGTCCTACCATACAACCCAGCCATCCACTCCTTGGAATTTACCCAAGAAAAATTAACTTGGTAAATAAAAGACCTATCTGTACCTCCATATTTATTGCAGCTCAATTCACAATAGGTAAGAAAATGAGTCAACCTAAATGCCCATCAACAGAAGACTGGATAAGGAAATTATGGGATGTACTATATAGAATACTATACAGCAGTAAAAAAAATTGAAATTCAGTCATTTGCAACAAAATGCATGAATCTGGAAAACATCATGCTGAGTGAGATAAGCCAGTCCAAACAGGACAAATATCTTGTATTCTGCCTGATCTGTGACAACTAACTGAGCACCTAAACAGAAACCTGTAGAAGTGAAATTGAAACTATTAGAAACAATGACTTGATCAACCCTTGTCCTGTCGAGGAATAGCCTATGAATTTTTTTTTTTTTACTATTTTCTTTTTCTACTTAATACCATTGGTTGAACTCTTTACTTAACAGAGTTATTCACAAATGTTTAAATCTAATTGAAAAGTGATCCCAGTAAAATAAAAATAAGAGTGAAAATAACAGAGAGAGGAGATGTACAGTTCGGCACACATTCCCACGGACATCCACCTAAAGGTAAAGCTAAAAAACTTACCATGGGATGCCAAATCCAATTAAGCTAGATGGTGCTAATGTCATATTACTAGGTAAGTTATCATTTTAAGTGTGTAACTGATCATATTGATAGGATTAAGTGTCACATTGATCACAAAGAAGACCAAGTATCTGCTAATAAAAATAGATAGAATTAAAAAGGAGAGAATGATCCAACATGGGAGGCAGGCCACACAGCAGACTCATGGAATAAGCTAGAGTCAGAGTAGTTTGCAGGGTGGGGAGCAGATACCCTGCATCTTACAGCTGCGGGACTTCTGCGCGTAAGTCCTAGAGCTGCATTTCATCACTCTGTGTGATCCAGGAGGTTTCCCTCAGTTCTCTCATCAAAAATCTGGACCTGATCTGAGGAAGTTCCTTCTGGACTTCCTAGTTTACTGGGCTGGGAGCCCTGAGCACAAACCCCAGCTTCCAGCTCACATGCTGCAAGATATTTGGGAGTTGTTCCATCTGCACATTGAAGAGCTGGGATTGTTCATCTTTTTGTTAATGTCTTTGGAATAACACACGTTTGTTTGTGGTTATTGCACCTCTCTATTCTGGAGTTCTCTATCTGCAGCACTGTTTCAGGTAGGCAGCTACATTCATCTCCAGAACCTGGCTCCCACCCTCTGAGACCTGCTTCATGAACTGCCTATATCCTGAAATACTAGGACTGTAACAATCATTACTAATTTCCTCAAATCCACTAAAATTTACTTAGTGGTAACTAGAAAAGAACATGACTGCATTCTACATATCTGACACACCTGAACCAGTAAAAAATATTCATATACATTGAAATCACCCTACAGGACTGGAGCAGGATTCAGTTCACATCCCTCAGTCCTGGGATTGTGGTTTTTGGCTCCAGAAAGAAGGGACTGTTAAATGAGATTCACAGATGTCAATGTAGTGACAAAGGAAGCACCAAGAAGGAATTAACATGGCACCTCCAAAAGACAGAAGTTATCTCCATAAATGGATCCTGAGATGCCAGAAATATAATCCAAAAAATGATTGTCAAAAAACTCAATATGCTCCAAGAGAATGCAGGTAGAAAACTTAAAGAAGTGAGGCAAACAATAGGATATATGAATTAAGCATTCACTCAAAAGAAAGAAATCATTAAGGGCTAGACAAAAATTTTAGATATGAAAACTCCAGTCAATGAAAAGAGCAATGATAGAAATTTAAGTACCATCTTTATGGAGAAATGTATGTAAGTGACCCAAAAACTTAAAGGAAACATTCACAATATTCATGATATGGAATCAGCATATGTCTCTATCAATAGATTAAAAAATGAATAGATTTCTAATAGAATACTATTCAGCCATCAAAAATATTTTTGATTACATGAGGGTCCTGGAGGACATGATGTTAAATTATATGAGCAAGGCAAATACCAGTACTGCATGATCTCTCACGTGTGAAATATAAAACTGTTAATCTCATATAGAATAGAGTAGATGTTACAGAGGGAGGGTAGGGGTAATTGGAGATATGGGCAGGTTAAACAATAGATACAATGTTAAAGTTAGAGAAGAGGAATAAGTTTTGGTATTCTATTACACAACAGGTTTATTATAGATAATAGCAATGTGTTATATATTTCAAAAAAGCTGGAAAAGATTTTGAGTATTCACAAAGAAGTGATAAATGTTTTATGTGATGTATATGCTATTTATTCTTTGTTATGTGTGCTATGAATCAAAACATCACATTGTACCTAATAATTCTTCACAATTATGCATTAAAAATAAATCTAACAAATTAGTGTACACATGATTTAATTTTCATGATTTAATTTCTAACAGTTATCCAAATTTTATATAATTAGATTATATTTTAAATATTTAAGAAGTATTTTAATGTTTTATTACATGTACAATTTCTTTTATTCCTGATATTGGATGATTTCCCTTTTTCTTGATTAAGAAAGAACAGCCATTTGTCAGTTTTAGTAATATTTTTGAAGAATATTTTTGGCTTTGTTATTCCTTTGCACATCATAGGAGTATATTTTTCATTAATTTATTCTATTTTGTTTCTTTCTCCTAATTATTTAAGTGCTTGGAGCCCTACCACCCACATGAGAGAACCTGGGAGAAGTTCCTGGCTCCTGACTTCAATCTGGCGCAACCCTGGCCATTGTGGCCATTTGGGGAATGAACCACTGACTAGAAGATTTCTCTGTCTCTTTATGTTCCTCTATAACTGTGCCTTGCAACTAAATTTTTTTTAAAAAATATAAAAACTTCCCCTTCCTCCACATCCTTGCCAACAAATGTTACTCTTTGTTTCATTAGAATAGTAGCCATTCTGACAGAGATGAGATACCTAGTTTGTAATTTCAGTGTGTGTGTAAAGTGGGTCCTTAATATGTTAGACTATTTTCCAAAACAGCTGCACCATTATGCATTCTCAACAATGTAGTAATTCTTGTTTTTCTGCGTGCTAAACAGCAATTGGTATTATATGGATTTTTTTTAACTTAAAATTCGGCCATGGAAACATCATTCTGATAGGCATGTAATTCATACAAATGTTCATAAAACTGCTGCTACTGAACAAATTTATACAATTCTATGACTCTTCACGAGATCTGTTTAGTTGGAGCCAGGATGTGCTGAAGGTCCACAATCTAAGATAATATCAAATTAACAAACTAATTTGATGATTTCAAGATTCTTTTCAGTAGGTAGCATTCTGTAGACTCAATGGTTTTGATGTACAGGTCAAATTAGGATACTGTCCAGAGTCTTCAAAAATATTGCACATTCTCCATGAAATGTGTGAAGACTTCTTAATACAAAACAAAATTTCAGCTGTTATTTTAAAGATCCTTCAACATTATTCTTTCTGTTCACTTCAAACAGCCTAAGACATTCACGATATATTTATAAAGCACTTGTTAGTCCTATTTATCCAATTTTCATTTTAAAACACTTCCTTATGTTATTTACATCTAATATTAAAAAAGCAAAAGAAAATTTTAAAAGTATTATCTAAGTTTGACACACTGTACATATTGAGAATTAGGTAAAGCAGCCATTTGAGAGAAAGTAGCAACAAATGATGGTTAAATCAAACCACTGTTTCTCTAAGCCATTTTACCAAAACAACTAGTAATCATCCTGAAATCAGGCTTTCTTAAGCCTAGTAGTGGCTTCAATTTACTATTACCTCATAACTCACCACTACCACCAGAGCTTTAAGTGTTGCAGTATTAAAACTTTCCTAGAATTTTCCTAGAATAACTGCTTATTTTTCATTGTGTAGCTAGTTACATGACCATCCAGGACTGTGTAAGAAGCTAGCAGATGCATATATACAATTTTTTTTTTTGGTGTAGAAATTGTTGCCACAATGAGATTTTTAGTAAGAAAAAAAGTTGGAAAGGTTCACACTGTAACTTTCCAAGTACATCTGCATTTTCTAAGGTGAATTAAAAAACTTATAATGAAATGAGAGAAAGAGTAGAGGCTGTTGCTATAGTTTCAGTAATAGATCAGTGTTATCGACCACATCATTAGGTTTGGAAATAGAAATTTTTAATGTGTTTCAACAATTCCATTACCCATCTATCCTGGTCTTATATAGTATTCAACACCAAGTATTTCAAATCTGGCAGAATTCATAATATTCTTGGTAAGAAAAAAAAAAAAAACTTCAATGGAAAGAGAGCCAGAAAAGATGTGAATGGACATAGAGAAAGGGAATTTTTTCACTGCTCTGATGATTTTCATTTTTGTTCTCATCACTTGCTCATCATTATTAAAAGAGAGAGAGAACTGACAAAAGAGAATGACCTTGGAATATGAAGCTTGAAATTAATGGGTTTAAAAGTGAAGGCATGGTTTCTTCTTCTTCTTCTTTTTTTTTTGGGGGGCGGGGGGAAGGGAACAGGCAGAGTTAAACAGTGAGAGAGACAGAGAGAAAGGTCTTCATTTTTTCATTGGTTCACCCCCAAAGTGGCCGCTATGGCCAGCATGTTGTGACTGGCGCGCAGCGCCAATCCGAAGCCAGGAGCCAGGTGCTTCCTCTTGGTCTCCCATGGGGGTGCAGGACCCAAGGGCCTGGGCCATCCTCCACTGCACTCCCGGGCCACAGCAGAGAGCTCGACTGGAAGAGGAGCAACTGGGACAGAATCCGGCGCCCTGACCGGGACTAGAACCTGGGGTGCCGGCGCTGCAGGTGGAGGATTAGCCTAGTGAGCCATGGCGCCGGCCCAAAGGCATGTGTTTCGACACACACCACTGTTTATGGCTTATGTAGACAACTAGGAAATTTTTAGTATATAAATGTAAATGAAGGAGCAGACCTTTCAGATATTATATTTCTTTTTTTTTTTTTTTTTTAATTTTTGACAGGCAGAGTGGACAGTGAGAGAGAGAGATAGAGAGAAAGGTCTTCCTTTTGCCATTGGTTCACCCTCCAATGGCCGCCGCGGTAGCGCGCTGTGGCCGGCGCACCGCGCTGTTCCGATGGCAGGAGCCAGGTGCTTATCCTGGTCTCCCATGGGGTGCAGGGCCCAAGCACTTGGGCCATCCTCCACTGCACTCCCTGGCCACAGCAGAGAGCTGGCCTGGAAGAGGGGCAACCGGGACAGGATCGGTGCCCCGACCGGGACTAGAACCCGGTGTGCCGGCACCGCAAGGCGGAGGATTAGCCTAGTGAGCCGCGGCGCCGGCCCAGATATTATATTGAAATGTTCATCAGGCAAGTCAAAACCCTGCACAAAAATATCAGTTATGTATAAGGTTCTGTTAAAATATACATTAGAAACATTTAATAATCATAATCCATTAATATGTCATTAGTTAGCAGTTAGCCTTTCTGGAGAGAGTGACTGTTCTGTAGGGATACTTGAACTAATTACAAAAATTATAATAGTGGCCAACATCATGGTATAGCAAGTTAAGCCACCACTATGCAGGTATCCCATGTTTCAAGTCCCAGAGGTTCTACCTCTGATCCAACTCTGCTTGTCTATATGGGAAAGCAACAAGTAATGGCCATGGATGGAGTTCCAGGCCCCTGACTTTGGCCTGGCCCAGCCCCAGCTGTTGTTGTCATTTTTGGGAGCAAAACCAGTGGATGGCAGATATTGCTCTGTCATTCTGCCTTTCAAATACACCAATAAATCTTGGAAAAAAAACACAGGAGGTAATTTATTTAAGTACTATGTGTTTATGAATAAAGACAAGTTGATAGACATATACAATGTATTACCTTTTGACCCCAAAAATGTCGAAATTTTATCATTTGCAGCAACATATCTGAACCTAAAGGACATTATGTTAACTGAAATGGACCAGTGAAATGAGTCACACACAGGCAGACAGATACCACAAAACCTCACCTATGTAAGTAAACTGAAAAAGTTGAACTCAATGAAGCATAAAATAGAAATGGTGGCAACCAGGGACTCATGAGGCACATGCTGGAAGACATTAATAAGAGGCTAGGGTTTCATTTATGTAGGGAGAGTAAGGTCAAGATCCATTGTCCAACTACATGGTGATTATAGTTAATAACAAGGTACTGTATACTTGAAAACTAGAATATTTTAAATGTTCCCTGTAAAATACAAGTATGAAAGTAATGTATATGTAAGACAGAAAAGCAAAAAAATCCAAAGAAGATGTTAATGACAAGTTTATGTGACAATAAGTTATATTTATTAATATAACTATTTTATTGCATATGGTAAGAATACGAAGCCATTTTAATAGTACCCAGCAGCCTTGCCAAATTAGATATTTGCATCTTGTGGGGTTTATTTCTAGTAGCTGTATGAACTATGATACAAATACTCTTCTAGGTGGATTGGGGAAATAATAATCTAAGATTATTTAGTAGCAAAGTTCTTCAGAGTTTTTGCTGATCTAAGGATCAGAAAAACCTCATGTTTTGTTTCAGATTTAGGCTTATCCATTTGACCATTATGTTAGTTAACATCTTTGCATGAAGATTTTCTAATATGTAAAAAGTGATACTATTTAGTGATAGTTTTATGAGGCTGTTAAACACATGTAAGCTTCAATGCAGTGCCTGATGCATTTTATATCTCAAAATATATTTCTTTTAGTTGGTTTTGGTCTCTATTATCCTCTGAATGAGTTTGGATCATGAACCTCAAAGACGACCCTGAATACCATAATCGTGAATGTTAAAATTATAAAAATTCAAAATCTTGACATACTATAATATCTAAAGATCAAAATCCCAAAATAATTCTGAAAAAAAATTCTTTAAAAGACACTGACACTTTTGAAAAAAAGATTTAAAACACTCTAAAATTTTATCTCATTTTATAACACATCAATAATATATTATTAATGCCTGCACACTCAGATATAGTAACAGTCACATGAGTGTAAGATTTTAAAATATATAAGCCATCCTCATAAATAGGTCCTAAAGCAAAATTTCCTATTGTTTATCACAATGACTGCTAATTGTTTGAACCCTGTTTTGTAACTATAATCATCTGAAATACTCAACAACCTGGGTCTTATATTGGCAACATCTGTCATGAGCCACCACTACATATATAGAAACCCAAGGATTCCAGATCTCAGGAAATTTTATCTTTCACAAATGCAGATGTTCAGAAAGTATATCTCATTCTCTACTAAAAAATCTTTAGTGTTTTTAAATACATACACCATGCTTACAGAAAAAGTCAAGATTATGATAATGAACTTTTATGTAGTTGCATTTACAAAAGTATATTAAAAATTAGAACTTTTTGGGGCCGGTGCTGTGGCATAGTGGATAAAGCCACTGCCTGCAGTGCCGACATCCTGTATGGATACCGGTTTGAGACCCGGCTGCTCCACTTCTGATCCAACTCTCTGCTATGGACTGGTAGAGCAGAAGATGGCCCAAGTCCTTGGGTCCCTGCACCCACATGGGAGACCTGGAAGAAGCTCCTGGCTCCAGATTGGTGCAGCTTTGACCATTGTGGCCAACTGGGGAGTGAACTGGCGGATAGAAGACCTTTCTCTCTGCCTCTCCTCCTCTCTCTGTAACTCTGACTTTCCAATAAATAAATCTCTAAAAAAAATTACAACTTTCTTAAAGTCATTTCACAATTTATGCCCAGAGTAATGCAAATGATATGATGGTACATAGCATTTTGAATTGTAAAAAATTATCACAATTTTTAAATATAAAGACAGACTGAAAAAACACCAACATATGAAAAAATATAATACAGTGATAGATAATGGGCAATTTCATCCATATAATCAACAGAAGCTGATTGATTTGTATGATTATTTGTATCTTGAAGTCTTGCGTCACAATAAATAACTGACTTTATATTTGATTTAGGTCATGGTTCATTTTTTTTTTTAATTCTTATGATTCAATATACACAGAGATAAGCATTTCCTATTAAACTTTCCCATCTCCTATGCCATGCCTCTTTGTTCTTTTGCATCACAGAAATCCATTCCACATGCACTGGTGTACAGATCACAGAGTAGATGACACAAAAACTTGTGATCCAAGAGCAACAGTGTTACCTAAATGTTTTCTTATCCTACTATTCACATAAATATTTTCCAATCAGAAAGAAACTTCACTGACTTCTTCAGGCAAATAAGTTGTTAATTCATTAAAACTCCTGCAATTTCATTAGCTTCAGGGAATACCAGTGCAGATAAGTGACAAATTTTTAAACTGAAGTTTTCTTCATTGCCATGTTGCATATTTACTCAATGAATATTCTATCAAATGTTCTGGGCTCAATAGAGAAAGAAATTCTATTGGCAATATATTGAAATTCAGTTTTAAATGATGTGATTGGACCTAATTCTTAATCTGTCATTGTTTGGTGATTTAACCAAAATATACTGTCATCTACAAAGTCTGACAAATCTTTAAATAACATTTGTAGGAGGAGAGGTTGTGCTTTTAAGACAGGCATGGCCCTGTGAAGAGAAGAGGCACTATCCATGCACAATTAAATAATACTGCTTTACCCTGTTTCTAGGTATTGGTTTCACCCAACAAAATGCAACTGTCTGTGTGCATTGAAAACACACTAAACTTTTCTCTAGAAAAAGTCTCTACGCCTCTTACATAGCCCATTTTTAGTGGAAATTGGGGGTTTTCAGAACTGTGCCCTTTTACTACTTCATCACTCCGAATTGTGATTTGGTGATTTTTGATTTTAGTGATTTTACATTGTAGGGGCTTTGACCTTTCAGGATCTCAACATTCAGTATCATGGAATTTCAGACTGTATATTTTGGGATTATGTTTGACATCCTCTGAATAACCTTAGTAACACTTCTATAACGTTTTTACATTTGCAAGGAATGCTTCCATAACCATGGGCTATGTATCCAGCCTGGAATCAGCTAATGCAACTATTAGAACTTTGTCAGTATTCTCAAATGTTAACTTAGAAAAAATAATACCAGACTTCAATCAGTATATTTGGCCTCAATCATGCTATCTCTAAAATAATGTCTTTCAGCAAACGACTTGCAAAAATCAAAATAGCCAACCACTACCTCTCTATTAGACCAGTGCGTCCATTTGCTGTGTGATTATTGAGAAGTGGTAAGTGACAGGCTTTGGATAATTGTTGGTATATTAAGGATGAGATACTAATAAATTAGCCTTAGAGTAGAGGAGATGGTGCATGCCTGGTCTTATGAATACAATATTGATCTGAAAGTTAAGAAAGCTAATTAGAGTAAATAAACTCCTAGGAATGTATCACTTCCTTATATTGGATCTCAAGAATCAATAGGGATGTAGAGCTACTCGAAAAACTGATGACCTGTCTGCATATACACTTTTAATGAGATGTTGGAAATAAATGCAGTGTAGTAATAGTCAACGACTGTGAGGGTGACAATAAATAGTTGAAGAGGCAAAGAGAAACATAGCCACAAGGACGTATTTAGCTCATCAAGCAGATTTCTGAAACATGACTCAATCAGTAGTCATGCTATGAAAGGCAGAAAATGGTCTGAAAATTTGACTAAGAAGCATGTTAGGTCACAGAGGATCAAAAATAAAAAAAGGATGGTGAGACAGGAAAGTATGAAAAACAAAGCTGGAGAAAGTATGTGAAAGAAAAGTTTGTTGAGATCAAAATGTTTCCAGTTCTCACCAAACTGATATGCTATACAACAATTTGTCCCACTGATGCAAATTTCAGCATACACATTTTTTTTTTAATTTGGAACTATAGTACAGATTTCAAAATAGTATATATATATATATATATATATATATATGCATATGAAAATAGTTTTTTCTTTCTTGGGATTTTTATATAGGACAAAGGCTGGCATCAATTAACCCAATTCAGGAAACAGGCACTGGGAGACATGTGGGGACTATTTGGGGTGAAAACACAGATTTAGCTTAACAGTCTAAATTTGGTGTTCAGCACTTAAAGCAGTCTTCAATCAGCTACTAAGAGCTGAGTGCCCCAGATAAATTAACGAAAATTTTCTAAAATCAGATGTTAAATGAAAGTGAAGTATCTTGTGGGGGAGGGCCAGCAACATTAGATGCGATGCAGGAAGCTAGTGTGTGATGCACATTCTATCACTGAGCAAGGTGGCAGCAGCCACTGGACACGGTTACCAGTGAGAGGATGGGGCATTTAGTAGATGACACTATTCTCAGATTCAGGAGAATAAACAGAAATCTAAGCCTTGAGCTGTGAATCTGGAAATCTGGAAGAGGTAACCTCATAATAGTATGGAGAAATCGCCAGGCTTAAGGGAGGCTCTGGTGGCAGCATTAGGATAATGCTGGGCATATTTAAGACAGCCTCATTATATTTGATCTTAATGAATGTTATGGCTAAAACAGTTGGATGTTTTTGCTATCTTCAGAAATGGTGCACAAAGTGTGTTGAAAATGAAAAACAGTGAATTCAGCTGTCAGTGCTTGGGGAAATGGGGTGATGGCAACTTAAAGGAAAAATAGCTCTAAAACCCCTATAACTTTATAAGGCTGATTTTTCTATCAATTTTGTTGGTGATATATTTAAGACTATGAGTCTTACAATTTAAAATATTGTACTCCCTCTTTAAGAACATAATCAAGATGCTTGTTTAATTGGTGCTCTCATTTCTTCATAAACCTGCTTTCTTCAATTTTACTCTTCTAAGCAGTTTTTCTATATAATTTGATAAATGATCTGTTATCCATATGGCAAAAGAAACCAATATTTTTAACCATTTTTTTTCCTTTTTGTTTGAAAGGTGAAGTAAAACCAAGAGTGAGAGCAAAAGATCTTTGATTCACTTTTAACTCTCAAATTGACCACAAAGGCTGTGCCAGACTAAAGTCAGGAGTGAGGAATTCCATCTGGATCTCCCAAGTGGGTGACAGAGACTCAAGTTCTTGAACCACCATGTATTCTCTTCAGGCCACATTACCAGGAACCTGGTTCAGAAAATGGAGGTAGGGCTGGAACCTAGAACTCCGATATGGGATGTAGGCGTTCTAAGTGGTGACTTAACCTGCTGTGCCATAACATATGCAACTGAACCCAGCATTTTCATATGTTACTCTGTTCTGTTACTGGGGAATTGTCACTGTTATAAATGTCCAACAGAATTTCTCCTGATGTACTAAATGTGATAAGATGAAACTATTGACTTTCCTTTCAGACTGGCTCTTCCAGACTCTTCCATAAGCCACTGATCCTCATTATTCATGTGTTCTGTATTTGTGAGTTTGCTTAGCTAGTAAATTTTATTTGCAGCACAAAATCAATACCTCTGGCACTTCCCAATCATTCGCAGGTATATTCACAATGAGGAAAAATAATTATTCAAGGGAATAAATGTTCTCAGCGGGGTAAAAATAAACACTCTGCCTTCTTATTTCAGCTTTTATAATATAAACATATATTCTTTTCATAATCTAGATAGTGTTGCATTTCTACAATTTTGTGTTGTTTCCTGGTGATTTTGTTGGATAAAATGGCACCAAGGGTAGTGCTGAAGTACTGACTAGTATTGACAAGCAGGTGAATGGTCTGAAGTGTCTTATGGAAAAAACATCAAATATAAGCTTTACTTGGATATTAGTTTCAGTGCTAGTCACCATGAATTCAATGTAATACAGTAAAAATACTCAAGATGTCTCTAGTTGGAAACACACAAAAACATAACATATACAAATTTGTCAGCAAGAATGTTGAGGCCAGAGGCTCAGACCAAACTCAGCCTCCATTTGCAATGTGGTTACATTCCAATAAACCCATTTTTTGTGGAAGATATAGATGTAATACACCTAACCTGATATTACAGCTTAACAAACAGCATGCGGTAGAGTATAAGTTGTTTGCTCTAGTGGCTGGATGGCTGATGTGTTGTTGCAGCTTGTGGCCACTGCTAAGCATTATTACAGAGTATGGCACCATGTATTGCTAAGCTAGGAGATCAAATTTCAAAATTGGAAGTATTGATTCTATTGAATGCATGCTGTCTTCACATTAGCATATAGTCAAATCATTTTAAGTTAAACCATCAAAGTTGGGGATCATGTTGGTTTCCACTAGAAACATTGTTTTAGCATTTGATAAATGAGGGTCCATGATGTTTTATAAAACAAAACTGCTACTATTAATCAAAATCAACTATTTATTAGCAACTACAGTGTTTTGAGTACTATCCATATTTTTACTATCTTTAGTTTTTTTGCTTTTCTTCATTTTTACTTGGAAGAATAGCTACAGCCATGATAAAAGTAAGCTCTGATTCATGCCAGAAAACATATTTTTATGTATCTTGCAAAGAAAGTATGAGACCCAGTATTAAAAACTCAGTGTAATGTGATGGGCTAAATTTCTCAAATAAAATAAGGTAAATATGAGAGAGAGGGGGACACAATGAGAGAGCTCTTGTATCTATAATGTCAAGGGCTAGACCAGGCTGAAGCTAGGAGATCCTTCCAGGTCCTCCACATGGAGGACATGGTCCCAAGCACTTGGGATATCTTCCACTTCTTTCCCAGATGTGTTACAAGGGAGCTAGGCTGGAAGTGGAGCAGCCAGGACACAAATCACCACTCATCTGGATTCTGGCATTACAGATGGTGGGTTTACCTGCTATACCACAACATCACCTTCCACATTATTCTTAATAACCTTAAATCCATATCTCTCCCAACATTGTTATTCTGTGTGTGTGTGTGTGCATACTATTTTCTGTTATTTTAGCTTTCTTTCTCACAAAGCCTTGTCTTATCTACTATTAAATGTTATACATGGACACTGTAGATAAATGTAGAAGAAATGGATAAGTCCCTAGACACACAGAACCTACTAAGACTCTATCATGAATAAATAGAAAATCTTAGCAGACCAACAGAGAGGAAGGAGATTGCATCAGTGATAAAAAGTGTTCCATCCAAGAAGATCCCAGTACGTGGTCATTTAACAACATATTTCTATTACACATTTAAAGGAGAACAAATAACAATCTTTGTCAAACTCTTCCAACAAAATCAAGAGAACACTTCCAAACTCTCTTCATTAAAGTCAGACAGGATATTACAAGAAAAGAAAATTTCATGCCACTAATCTTGATGAGCAAAGATAAAAAAATCTTCATTATAATCTACCAAGCCAAACTCAAAAACACATTAAAGGAGTCATCAATCAATATCTACTGGTATTTTTCCCTGTGATGCAAAAATAGTTCAACATATATGAATCAATAAATGTGACACATCACATTAGCAGAAAGAAAGAAACTATGTCTCATTAAAAAAATTGCTTGGAAAAGTCAACACCCTTTCATAATCAGTACTATCAATTCAGTATACAAGAAATGGACTACAACACAATAAATGTTATATATGAAAAGTGCACAGGAGAAATTCTATTCAACTAAAGAAAATGGAATGTTTTTAAGACCTAGAACAAGGCAAGGATGTCTACTTCTGCCACTTCCATCCAACATAGAATTGGAAGTCCTGCCCATAGTAATTAGGTAAAATAAATGAATAAAATCCATGAAATGGGAAAGGAAGAAGTGTTGCTATTTGTCGACAACATCATTTTAAAAATTATTTGAGACTGTAAGAGAGGAGTAGATAGGCAGAGGAGGTTTCATCAACTGGTTCACTCCACAGATTTTATGTAATAATTGGGCTTGAAATGAGGAGTTGAGAACTCAATCCATGGCTACCACAAAGGTGGCAGGAACCCAGTTACTAGACTTAGCACAGCTACCTGCAGGTGCTACCTTAGCAGGAAGCTGGAACTGGAACAGGGCCATCACACAGTGATGTGAGAACTTAGTATCTTTCCGTCTAAGCTAAATGCCCACTCCCAACATGATCTTATTTACAGAAAATGTCACACTCCATCAGAACTGTTGTAACTAGTAACTGGATACAATCAAGTGGTAGAATATAACATCATACAAAAAAATCAGCCGCGTTTCCATATACTAACAATAAACCATTTGAAAATGAAATGAAAAAGACAATCCCATTTACAATACACACAGAGTATAGTTAGGAATATAATCGGTGCTGTAAAAGACCTGTACTCTAAAACTCATGAAATGTTGATAAATTAAATTGAAAAATACACAAATAAAAATATCCTATTTTAGTGAATGGTGACAGTATTGCTAAAATTTTTATATTGTGCAAAATTATCTAAAGTTTCAATATAATTCTTACCAAAATTCCTGTGTCAGTTTTCATGGAACTAGAAAAAACAATCCCAACATTCATGTGCAACTTCAAAATATCACAAATACTCAAGACACTTATGAGTAAAATAGTAATAATAAGTAAGACGTATCACAGTACCTGATTTTAAACATAAAGTTGAAGTGATCAAAAGTTTGTTTATATCAAAAAAGTAGACTCATTGACCCATGAAGCAGAATAAAAAGCTCGTAGGTACCGTCAACTAATTTTCTACAAAGGTGGCAAGAATACCTAATACAAAAAGAATAAGTTGTTCAATAAATGGTATTGGGAACACTGGACACCTATGTACAAAAGAATCAAGCTGGACCCTCATGTCTAACCATATGTAGAAATCAACTCGGGGCTGGCACCGTGGCTCACTTGGTTAATCCTCCACCTGCGGCACTAGCATCCCATATGGGTGCCTGGTTCTAGTCCCGTTTGCTCCTCTTCCAGTCCAGCTCTCTGCTGTGGCCTAGGAGGGCAGTGGAGGATGGCCTAAGTGCTTGGACCTCTGCACCGGTATGGGAGACAGGGAGGAGGCACTTGGCTCCTGGCTTTGGATCAGCACAATTCCCGCTGTAGTGGCCATTTTGGGGGTGAACCAATAGAAGGAAGACCTTTCTCTCTGTCTCTCTCTCTCTAACTACCTGTCAAATTAAAAAAAAAAAACTGTTTAAAAAATCAACTCAAACTATGTTAAAGATTTAAAAAGAAGTTATAAAATTACTAATAGAAAACATAGAGGGAAACTACACAACACTGGCATGAATGATTATATTTTGGATTTGACTACAAAAGTTCAGGCAATAAAATCAAAAATAGGCACATAGGATGACATCAAATTGAAAAGCCTGTGCACAAGAACTAAAATTAATTTAAAGCATTCACAGACAACCTATGGATAGGGAAAAATATTTATAAGCCATGTGTCAAAAACTGGGTTAATATCCAAAAACAAGTCAATAGCATGAAAACAAAAATCTCAAATGAAAACTGAATGAGGAGGGATGAGCATTTGGTCTAGTCATTGAGATACCACTTAGGGTTCCCACATCCCCTACAAGAATGCTTGAGTTCAAGTACTGGTTTTGCTTCTGATTTTAGCCTTTTGGAATGCTCAAGTACTTGAGTCCCTGCTCTCCACATAGGAGTTTCTGGCTCCAGGCTTTAGTTTTTGTGAAACTCCAGTGCTTGCAGAAATTTGCAATATAAGGTAGCAAATGGGAAATCAAGTTCTCTCCCTCTCTCTCTCTCTCCCCCTCTCAAAGAAATAAAACAAGTAATAATTAAAGAAAATTTGGCCATTTTTGAAATAGGCAAGGGACATTTTTCAGAGGAAGATATGCAAATGATAAATGATTTGTCAAAAATTGCTGAACATCACTAATAATTAGGGAAATGCACATTGAAACCACATTGAGATTTGACTCTCACCTATTCAGAGTGGCTATTATCAAAAATACTGAAGATAACTGTGTGAGGATGAGAAGTAAAGGGAATCATTGCACACATCACCGATGGGAATGCAAATTAACATAATTATCATATAACCAAACAATCATATCCCGGGGTATTTAACCAAAAGACTTAAGATCCATTTGTCAAAAGGAATATGCATTTCCATGTTCAATGAAGCACTATTCCCAACAGATAAATTACAGAATCGACTTAAGTATCCATCAACATATGAATACAAAAAGAAAATGTGGTGTACATACAAATACTGAAATATTGTTCAATCTTAAAACAGAAGGCAATTCTGTCATTTGTAACAACATGGATAAGTCTATTGGATATTATACTTAGTGAGATGAACATGAACTAAACACAGAGAAATACTTCAAGTTCCTATTAATATCTGTAATTTAAATCAATGAACTCATAGAAACAGAATAGAATGGTAATTAAGGAGTATGTAGTGGGTAACATGGGGTGATGATGGTCAAAGTCTACAAAAGCTAACTAAGGAGTAGAGTGTGTATGTGTGTGTTTAGTTCTACTGCACATTGTGGTGAATAGATTATTACACATAATTTATTATGTCAAATTTTCTGATTTTCTAGGAGAATAAATTTCAAATGCTCTTACCAGCACCCCCCCCCCCACACACACACACAGAATATGAAGTATTTAGAATAACAGATACCCGAGCCAGCATTATGCTTCAGTGGCTTACAATGCTGCCTGCAACCCTGGCTTCCCATGAGTGCTGGACCCTCAGCTGCTCCTCTTCTGAACTAGCTCCCTGCTAATGCACCTGCAAAAGCAGCAAGGGATTGCCCAAGTCCTTGCATCTCTGCCACCCACATGGGAGACCTAGATGGAGTTTCGGGCCCAGCCCAGCCATGGCCATTTGGGGAGTGAATAAGATAGGTCTTTGTCTCTCTCCCTCCTTCTCTAACGCTACATTTCAAATAAATAAACAAATCTTTAAAGAAAACAAAATAGATACCTACTAGATTGACTTCATTATGCTACATTTTATTCATGTATCTTAACATCACTTATAGCTTACAAATTTATACAATTATGTTATAATTTTAAAGAATTATGTATTTCTCTTCTGGAAACCCAAATAAGGTGGCATTTCTCAAATTATCTTTGATTTTTATTTTTTGCTGCAGTTTCACCATCTGCTCAACAAAATTCATGATTCTTGTTGTGCCTTGCGAGATCCTTTGCTGTCTTTAAAACAAACAAAACCCTTTTCTCTTCCCTTTAAGAGCGAAATACATGGTAAATTGGTATTTTACAGAGTGCCAAAGCTCTCACAGACTGTGTCTTTCCAGTTATTATATTTATTTATTTATTTTTGGTCTATAATACCCTCTTGTGTAAAAAACATTCTAATGTACATTCTTTTAAATATGTATATATATATATTATTTATTAGAATGACAAAGTTACAAAGAGAGGTAGAGCCAGAGGGAGAGAGTGGTTTTCCATCTTCTGGTTCACTCCCCACATGACTGCAATGGCCAGAGCTGAGCTGATCCAAAGCCAGGAGTCAGGAGCTTCTCCCTGGCCTCCCACTCAGGTGCAGGGGCCCAAGGACCTGGGTCATCTTCCACTGTTTTCTCAGGACATAGCAGAGATCTAGATAGGAAGTAGAGCAGCTGGGACTTGAACCAGTACCCATATCGGATGCCAGCACTGCAGGCTGCAGCTTTAACTCCCTGTGCAACAGTGTCAGCCCCTCTAATGTACATTCTTTGCAACAGTTTAGTGATTCTCTTAAGTTACACTGGTTTCTACACTGTTTGTGTCTTCAAGGGGAGCAAGTTTTTTAAGAAAACTGACCTTTATATTTGGACAGAACTACATTTGAATCAATTCCACTTTCCAACTGTGAAACTTAGGTCAGTTCACGGGTTCTGTATTTTACAGCTATCTCATTTCTTGTGAAGCGTAGATAGTAAAATCATACATCCTTCAATTGTTTGTGAGTCCTAAATGGAATAATGTATGAAATGTGGGACACGGGAAAGCCTTCATTAAATTAGTTTTTGTTGGTCATAACTTAGCAGTTGTCTCACTTTATTGCAATCAGTTTTTTTTTTTAAATTTTTTTTTTGACAGGCAGAGTTAGACAGTAAGAGAGAGAGAGACAGAGAGAAAGGTCTTCCTTTATCTATTGGTTCACCCCCAAGTAGCCGCTATGGCCAGCACATTGCGGCCGGCATGCTGAGCTGATCTGAAGCCAGGAGCCAGGTGCTTCCTCCTGGTCTCCCATGCAGGTGCAGAGCCCAAGGACCTGGGCCATCCTCCACTGCACTCCCGGGCCACAGCAGAGAGCTGGACTGGAAGAGGAGCGACTGGGACAGAATCCGGTGCCCCAACCAGGACTAGAACCCAGGATGCCGGTGCCACCAGGCGGAGGATTAGCCAAGTGAGCCACAGCACCGGCCAGCAATCAGTTTTTAATCATGTTTTCCAACCCCTTTAGTATAAAATCCAAGAGAAGCAAGTGTTTTCCTCATTTTATCTATTACTCCTTAATCTGTGTTAGAGTGGCCCACCACATAATAAACAACTATTTGAATTATTTGAACTTCATAGCAACATGTGAAATTCATAGATACTCAATGAAAAATATGTCAGTAGTCTAATAAAATTAAAATGAAGTAGTTTTAAAACGGATAGAATAGTCTTTAGAAACTTAGTTTTCTGTTATTTCCATAGTAGAACGCCCCGAAGTGTGGGCTGTATAATCTCAATCCCATAACTAAGAAAAAGGAATTTTAACAAATAAACATGTTAGACAAAACACACCACATATTGTTATAAATTATTTGTGATTTCATGGTAAAGTCCTAGGAATATATTTAATATTTATTCATTATTCATTCTATGGTCCCATCCATAGAAATATTTTTTAGTGACATTTTTATTGGGAATTCCTCATTTTAAGACTGATTCTTGGGGCTGGTGCTGTGGAGTAGTAGGTAAAGCCACTGCCTGCAGTACCAGCATCTCATATGGGCAACAGTTCAAGTACCAGGTGCTCCACTTCCAACCCAGCTATCTGCTATGGCCTGGGAAAGCAGTAGAAGATGGCCCAAGTCCTTGAGTCCCTTTACCCACAGGGGAGACCCGGAAGAAGCTCCAGGCTCCTGGTTTTGGATCAGCTCAGCTATGGCCATTGCGGCCATCTGGGAAGTGAACCAGCAGATGGAAGACACCTCTCTCTCTGCCTCTGCCTCCCTATAACTCTGCCTTCCAAAACAAGGAGTAAATCTTTAAAAAAAAAATTGATCCTTTTTCAAATTAAATCCTTAATAGTTGAGTTAGCTTTATTTTGTAGCTGGATTTCACAGCATTTTTATTTATGGAAAAATCTATTGCTACATCTGAATTTAAGGATTTCTAGCCTACATCACAGGAGTTTCCTTGCAGTGCTCATACTAGTTACCATGCACCTCTGTACATCTTATAATTATTTTTGTAATTATTAAAAAAAAAACACTCCTGTAAAGATGCATGGTTTAACATAAAGTAAAATCTAAGTAGAACTGAGATTGAATGGATCTAGCTAAGGCTTATGCATTTTGGAAACAAGAAATGAAAACTGTAAGTGAAACATTATCTGATATTATTGCCAGGATTCTCTATAATTTTTAACTTAAGAACAAAAATAAAATAATCTTTCTCCTTATCTCTCTGCTGTAACTCTTATACATAGGCAAGCTATGTGTCAGAGAAGGTACCTAAACAAAAATGACAATGTTGGAAAAAGCACTTTATATTCTTGATATACATTTTCCTATGGATGTCTATACAAGAAAGCTAGAAACAAGCATCTACTATCCAGCTTTCTCACAGAAAATTAGTGAAAACTTGTGAGACACTAAGTTCTTCATGATACCATCAAAGAGGCAGTTGTTGTGAGTGTGCAGTTTGAACAAAACAGACTACAAACAAATAATTCACTCATTCTTTTGAGGTAATTTCATGAAGACCCTCTTTCCAAATGTCAGGTAGTAAAGAATTTAATATGGCAAATTCTCTTGTTTATGCTGTGAGTGACCGGATTTGAAGACATCGATTTGGTAATAAAAGAATCCCATTTCCATGTAAAAAAAAATTGAGAACATTTGAAATTAAATTATCTCAACTCTGACAACGTTGTAGGTCTGGACCTGCATCTGGAATGGGTTGAGAATGCTCAGCATTCATGACCCACATGGTTGTGTTAGGAGTGCATATTCTCAGATTATGGCTAGAATTAAGATGGACTGTCAGAAACATATAGCCAAAAAAGTTAATTATGCAATATATGTTCATTACTGTCTACCAAGTAGTTTATTTCACATTTGATTATGTGTATGATTATATTGATGAACGGAAAATGGTTACTAAAATATTTAGCAGTGAAATAATGCCATCTATATAATTCAAATTTGAATTATCCTAATATCTTTAGCATATAAATCCTATTACCCTGGATATAAAACATAGAATTTCAAAAATATTAACAGACATCAATGTGCTTGGGTGGCCATCTTTAAAATCTGCTTGATTAACTGCATATCCTCAGGTAAGTTCTTTTGTAGAATGGGAACTAATTTTCTTATCTGTACTACAAATGAGACTGCAGTATTTATAGCTACCATATTCAATAAAATGTCAAAAATGGTGCTTTAAAAACCTGAAATATAACCAATAAATGTAAAAGACAAATGCATGCAAGCTGCATGAAAGTGTAGTTACAGAAAATGTGTACAATTCCCCATCATTAGTCTCCCACTCCTATCCAAATTTTTTCTTCACAGTAATGCTCTGAATATTTTTTCCTTGAAAATCCATAATTAATTACATAAATGTCATTATAGCTACTAGTATAATTATTCATCAGTGTTATAGACAATCATTTAAAAAGCCATTAAGAGTCAGTCATTGTCTTTCATTTGTTATCTAGAAACATCATAGGGACCCCCCTCCACCCAACCAACAAGAAAAATCAGGGTGAGAAAAATTTGTTTTATCTACTTCATCTCACAAATATGATTTTTTTAAGACTTTGTTTCAAGACATTTACCATCCTATTCTTTTAAACCTGAAATGGCATAGTATTCAGAATCCCCAAAATGATTCTGGCGTAGCATAAAGCCATGAATACCCATGCTATTTAGAACTCTTGTAGAAATTAATTCTAGTTCTATACAATGATAGATAATGTTTTATATACTACGATTCCAATTCCTAGTATATAGGAAGAAATGTGCAGCCAATGAATAAAAATATTGGGGAGACATACGCCTAGAATAAACCCATGTCCCTCTCAACTCTGGAGGCAACTGCTTCTCCCATTTTATTTAAATACTCCCTATGGTTCCTATAGATAATTCAAACTGGTCTTAGTACCCTCTATCAGAATGAATCTCTAGCCATTAATACTTGATAACAATATATACCCCCCCACATACAAACTTTCATAGTTCTAGCTTCCAAATTATATCCAGATTGACAAGCCCAATATGTATTGTTCCATAGAGTCTCCTTTAATATTCCAACCAACAGCAAGCCCTCCCTTCTTTAATCATTTCTCATCTTGTATGTGTTCATTAAAATGGGAAAAGGCAAACCTCCCACTAAGTAGAAGTGATACACATGGTCACAGGAAAACAAGCAGACTTGAGCTTTAGTTTGAAGTCAGAGATTTTTAGCAAAAAAATCACTAGTCAACTGAGAACATTGTATTTTAGAAATTTTGTTATATTCTCTTGAAAGAGACAAGCCTTAGGGCATTAGAAAGCTATGACGGTTCTTCCACAACCATTTTTCACTTGTTTGGGAAGCACAGTTTCATTCTTGTATGGTCTTCTTTATTTCTTTATTGTTCATTTTTAAAAATGAACTTCAAGCCTCTCAAATTTCAGGGTGAGCAAAGTCTTGCTCAGGTTTTCATTTGAAGTTACACTACTCAATACATGAATCGAGGCTTCACTTTTTTGGATTCCCTTTAATGCTTATTTTAGTTGTGTTGATACTTTTGAATTTTTAGTTTTACAAATCTCTATTTCTGCTAAAGATAGATATCAGCATGAGATAATCAGTTATAATTTGGATACTTTACAAAATTAAAAGTCTTTCTCTCTGCCTCTGTTTCTCCCTCTCTGTAATTCCACCTTTCAAGTAAATAAATTAAAAAAAAAAAAACTCTAAAAACTGATTCTTCTAATTTGTTATTTCACACTTTTAAAATTAATTTTACCAATGGGTTTATAAAATAATCTGTTCTAAATATACATAATCTATGCTGTCTTGAGGAAAACATTTTATGTTTTCCAATATATTCAAAAATTAAAGAACATTTTAATATTTTATGAATGCAAATTATATTACTTTCTGTTGACATATTCATGTGCTATATAATATTTCTAACTTACATATTGTAAGTATAAGGAGTTTTATACAGTCTTTTAAAATAATTTTATTGGGAGTTTTGTTGAATATGGCTTAAAATAACCAATTCTTGACTGTTTTTCAATTTCTGTCCATAGATTTTCATGATTTATCCGGTATTTCTCAATACTGTACTTGTGAACATTTAACTACCTATCTTCAGGGAGTGTAGGAGGCCGTATGTAGAGTTCAGCACTTTCTGTAAACTAACTACTCCCTTCTTAACTAATTCCATGCTATCAGTGTGGTACAACTAAATGCAGAAGTAGGAATAGATATGCACAGTTGTCTCTACTACATTTTTCAGTTGCACATTTTTGTTGTTATTGTTAAGTTTGAGAATCATGGATATCATGGGAAGTGAAAGAATCTATTTTAGCTTTATGTATTAATAGAGGTAATATTACTGTGTTTAACACTTTTAAAGCTCTTGATAATCCAGGTGTGAATTAAAGTATTATTGTCACATGTCCTATTTTGTGGTTTCTATGTAAAGATGAGCATTACTCATAAAAAGAAAAAAAATATTTCCAAATAGTTACACAAATTTCAACTGCTTTCATTTTACTGTTTGGAGAATGGAGAGAAGCAAACAATCATGCTTTCTTTCTGTAATCAGCAAACGTTGTGTGTGCATGTGTGTGTATGTTTCCTTAATCAAAAAAAGCAAGAGAGTCAAAAATCAAAAGTCTGATTATGAAACCCAATGGTGAAGGTGGGAGGGAATCTGGAGATACATTTGCTTTGAAAATGATTAAAGACCTACAAGCCAGCGAATGTATGAAACTCCTAAGACCTAAAAAAGAAAATATTCTGACCTATAACCTCCAGAGGGAGCTCTGCTCTGCTGGCGCATTTTATGCATCTGACCTATTGAACCGCAATGATAAATTTGTTTCATTATGCTACTGAGTTGACAATTTGTTACAGCAGGTACAGAAACTTAATATTTGCTACCTACACAAGTCACTTCAATGTATTGATAGAGAAAAGGCAGAAGTAAAAAGTAATTATGTAATAATTATTCAAAATTAAACAATAGTTAGAAAAGTTCAAAATGCTTGATACTAACAGGATGAAATAATAAATATTTGAAATGGTGAATATGCTAATTACCCTGATTTGATCATCTCATATTGTGTACATATGTTGGAATAAAGCATTTCACCCCATGAGTTAGTGCAATTATTATGCATAAATTATGCTTTCAGAGGTACCATATTCATGAAAAATTTTTCACCAGAAATATCAGGCCAAGATGTTTATCTATCAAACAACAGGGTTAAAAAATTTACAAAGCAAAAGTGATAGTAGTAAAAGAGCAGACAAGTGAACAACAAAAATCAGGGACTCCAATACTCTTTTACAATAATTGATAGAACAAACAGCTAAAAATATGCAAGGATATGGAAAACCACAACATTACCACTACAAAGTCAGGGGTTTCAAAGATCTTCTAAGTGTCACCAGATTAAGAAATCCTGTTACATTTATGTTAATGGTTATTTACCATGAAAGTTTACAGATTAAACAGGCAAGGGGATGTTTCTATATTTATTTATTTTTTTAAGTTATATTAAATGGTATGGCAATTTTAGAGAATGATGCATAAGTGCCTCTTAGAGGGGCACACCCCCCTGAAATTAGGGGCATGGCCTTAGTAGTTTCTGCTCAGGTCAAAACAGGCCAGGGATGGGCACACCTGCCCCCAAAGGCAGTGGGAGCAGCAGGGGGCTAATGGACATGAATTGGTACCTCCTGTGTTTTCAGGATTTTGTGAATTTGCAGGAGCATCTGGGCCTATCCCTGAAGATTTACAACACAGGTCTGACCCCCATTGTAGGCCACCACACCTAATTCTTCTTCCCAAATCCTTAAATTGATGTAGAACCATACCTACATGCCTGCTGGCTATTAGACTTGCTGGTACCCTCTAATAAAAATGGGAGCACAGAGCTATCCAGTGGCACTCTTGGAAAGGATGCTCCCATGTCCTGTCTCCTCATTTCAAAAACTCCACAGGCAATGAACATGGGAGTGCTAATATCTCACTGAAAATTTCATTTAAATCCTTTGGATGGTAACACAAAAGTGAAATGGATGGGTTCTATGGCAGATTTAATTTTTTAATATAAATTATATATGGTTTTCAATAGTAACTGCACTGGTCACCAACAGAATAAACAACATCATCCCATTCTCACAATACTTTTTTATTCATGTTTGTTTTAAATAGATTTCCTAATAGATATTACATGGTATCATTTTTTTTTGATTTGATATATTAATGACATTTAACCTCTTTTAATATGTGTTTGCCATTTTGTATCGTTTGGAGAAATGAGTATTTATTTATCCCATCTTCCAAATCATGTTAACAAAATTTGTTTTTCTGTGAGTTTTTATTTTTTGATATCTACCATGAAAATTTCTATAAGTTTAGAAAATTAGCCATTTGTTTTATATTTTTTTTGCTTTTGCTGTTATGAAATTATTGCTAAGGATAATGTCTTGAACCTTTTCTCCTTTATTGTCTTCTAGAAATTTTTACTGTTAGCTCTTACCTTTAAGTCTTTAATTCATTTTCAATTAATATTCATGAAAGGCACAACAGAGATCCTGTTTCTTTCTTTTACAAGTAGATAGCCAGTTTCCCCAAAACCATTTGTCGATGCATCTATCTTATCCTTATCATTGGCCCCCTTGTTGGACATCATTCATTGTATAATCTTGAAGTTATTCTTAGCATATCTAGTCTGTTCAATTTTTCTACATATACATGCTTATGTAAGTACCATATTATTTTCATTATGGTTGCTCTATAATATATATTGATATATTGATATCAAGAGCTATCTTGCTTCCAGATTAGTTCTTCATTCATAAAAATTACTTGACTATTTGGCATCCTTTGTGGTTTCATACCAATTTTAGATTACTTTTACTATTAAAAATACCATTTGAATTTTCAAAGATTTTGTATTGTATCTGTAGATCACCTTGGGTATTCGACATTTTAATAGTAGTATCTTCCAATCAGTAAGGACAATGTTAATTCTTGCAGTTTGTGGGAAGTTTTACAACCAAAGGAAAGTATTTTATTCATTTAGTTTGGAACTTCTTTCATCAGTGCTTCATATTTTTCATTGCATAAGACTTTCACCTCCTTGGTTAAGTTTATTCCTACAATTTTAAATATTTTTGATGCTAATATAAATTGTACTATTTTCATATAAAAAGTAATACATAAAAACATAGATTAACTTTGTGGACATGATACTGACTGAAATAAGCTACTCACAGAGGGAAAAATACTACATGGTTCCACTAATGTAAGGTGTCTAATATAGTAAAAGAAATCATAGAATGAGAGTAAAATGGTGGTTGTCAGAAGTTGGAGGGGGGATGAGAATTTGCTTATATGTGGGCCTTAATTTCAGTTCAACAAGAAAAATGAGTGCCAGAAATCTGTTTCAAAACATTGTGCCTGTAGTTAACAACATTCTCTTGTGCACTTACAATTTTATTTATAGGCTAAATTGCATGTTAAATGTCCAATCAGCTAAAAAGTACAAATCCTCATCAAAAGACATTTTATCTATTTAAACTTCATTTAATTATAACAATAAATGACTTTCTAATTGTTCTTATACAGTCAATAATGTTCAACAAAAGGGCTAATGCTCAGATGGGAAACCGATTGAGTTGCTGATTTCTGGCTTGGGCCTGACCCAACTGCACCTTTGCAAGCATTTGGGGCATGAACTCCTACATGGGAGCACTCTTCTGTATTCTCTTTCTCTGTGTATGTGTGCGTCTGTCTCACCAACTTTCTCATTCTGGCTTTCAAATTAATTTGTTAAACTTTGGAAAAACAACTTTATGAAATCCTGTTTTATAACAAGTTTTAAATTGATTTAATATATTAGCTCATAATCCTTCTGTTTTAACTCTTTCTAGTTCTTTTTAAGATTAATTTTAGAAGCCGAGGTAGATATTGAGAGGGAGAGACAGAGAGAGAGGTCTTTCATCTGCCCGTTCACTCCCCAAATGGCCACAATTGCTGTGATATTGGAATTTGACCCCTTAAAATTATATCGGAATGTGACCCCTCAAGCTTCTCCAGAAGTCCCATCTGGGGTGCCATATATGTTAACGGAATTTGGGGTGCCATACGATATCATATGCTTATTATTAAGTCCCCAATATTAATAAGCCCTATGTGAGTTCTTGCCTAATATTTAGAGAAGAATTCTAAATACTGGCATAAAAGAATGAGGCAGCATGATACATTTTAAGCCTTTATTCAGTGTGAAAGATGCATAGAAGAGTGAGGGCTTTATCTATAGGAGAGAGGTAGATTTGGTTTCATACCGAATACCAGGAACCAGCCACGTGGAAGAGCATCTAGGCCAGGAAGCAGGGGGTGGGAGGCCCAAGGCCACACGCCTCAGAAGCACAGGGCTACAGCCAGCCCCCTACTGCAAGAGGCCAGCTTAAGGAAAAAGAAAATGAGCCAGACACACCCTGTCCCAGACTTTTAGTCCACTTTCAAAGGGGAGTGGTTAATTAACCTGATTGGCCAGTGGCACTCAGATGTGGCAAGGTAGGAGCATGAGGTCACACAGGGACGTGGGTGTGGTCTTCCAGGTCACAAAGCTAATCAATTTTTACCTGTATGCCTGTCTACTTCTGCTGGAGCTGGAGTTTCTTCTGGGTCTCCCATGGAGGTGCAGGGGCCTAAGCTCTTGGGCCATGGCACACTGCTTTCTCAGGCTATTAGCAGAGAGCTGATGGGGAGAGGAGTCACCAGGACACAAACCAGTGTCCCTATGGGTTACCAGCTCCACAGGCAGAGGCTTAATCTACTATGCCACAGCTCTGGTCCCTAGTTTTGTTATTGTTTTCTTTTCTTTTTTTTCTTTTTTTTTACTTTTTGACAGGCAGAGTGGACAGTGAGAGAGAGACAGAGAGAAAGGTCTTCCTTTTGCTGTTGGTTCACTCTCCAATGGCCACTGCAGCCAGGGCGCTGCGGCCCGCGCACCGTGTCTCTCTGAAGGCAGGAGCCAGGAGCTTCTCCTGGTCTCCCATGGGGTGCAGGGCCGAAGAACTTGGGCCATCCTCCACTGCCTTCCCGGGCCATAGCAGAGAGCTGGCCTGGAAGAGGGGCAACCGGGACAGAAGCCGGCGCCCCGACCGGGACTAGAACCCGGTGTGCCGGCGCCGCTAGGTGGAGGATTAGCCTGTTGAGCCAAGGCGCCGGCTTCTGTTTTCATTTTTTTACTTTCATATTCATCATAATGAGAAACCTGTGTCAAACCGTTTTTTTAATTTCCTGGTTGTGCAGCTTTTCTTTACATTGAAAAGATAAAAGCCTTCCTTAATGTGACAGACTACCTTAGCAACTACGTAATTTGAAAGGACATATCATTGGATACTTTAAAAACAAAGCAAGCAAAAACACGTACAGAAGAAAACACATCAGAGACCAGGTACATGTTCCCAGATGCTTTTCCAGGGAGTCACACAATTGTACTTAAATCTTTTGGGCACAGTATTTGAGCAAACTGGTAAGATATTACCAACAAGGACAACTCAGTGAGTTGTGACATTCAGGATCTTTATAGGTGGATCAGTCACCTAGGGTAAAACAGGCATTCACTGTAAAGTTAATTTTAATCTAAAACAGTTGATCAAAAAGGTACCTTATAACTCTGGGTGCAAAAGCATAAAAACAAAACAACATTGTTATGAGACAGAATATTTTAAAAGCTGACAATTCATTCCCAGGAGCTAGTAAAAGCTAGTTCTGGATAAGGTCATTTTTTAGAAATAAGTATGGCTTGTGCAAAACAAGTAGGCTACACTAATACAACCATCCCTCAGAATCCACAGGGAATAGGTTCAAAGAAAGACTACCCCCTCCAGATATATAGATTCTGAAATCCCTTATATAAAATGGTATAATATTTGCATGTAACCTACACATATCCTTCCAAATACTTTAAATCATCTCTAGATTATTTATAAGGCCTAATACAATGCAATGTTATGTAACTAGTTTTTATACTGCATGGTTTAAGAAATAATGGCAGGATGAAGTGATGAATAGGCATTCAATACAAGTGCAATTTTTCTCCTAATTTTTAAATGAGCAGTAGTTTGAATTTATACATGTGGAATACACAGATACAGATACAGTGGGCTGACTGTACTGTATAACCATCAACTAATATAATATTGATATTTATAGAACAGTTCATTCAAGTGGAGAATACATTTTTATTCAATTGTCCATTCAACATATCAAGATGGACTACTATGAAGCAAACTTTCTTTGATCATAATGAAATAAATATCATAAATAAAAAGATTACAGAAAGTTCTTCAAGCATTTGGAAACCAAATGTCACACTACTACATAGTATATGGACAAAAGAAGAAATCTAAAAGGAAAGAAAACTCATTTACTGAACTCCACGTAATGTTGTTTAATATACGAATCTATTACATTTTGTTAGTTTGAGTTATTATCTTAGCTTGAGTAAAAACAACAAAATTCAAGCAATCCAGTTATAGGCCAAAGGCATGAGGAGACACGAGAAGACATTTCACTGAAGATGATGTACAAAGGCCACAAAAGCACATGAAAAATTCTCAACATCAGTTCATTAGGTAAATACAAATTAAAATAGTAATGAACATTTTTTACCCATGACACCATTAAATTCTGGCAGCATGTACAGAAATTGAATCACTCACACATTGCTGGTGGAAATGTGAGATGGTGCAGCCTCTATAAAAATTCATTTGGTAATTTATTTTAATAAAAATACAGTCTAACAATTGTATTTTTCAGCATTTATGCTATAGAAATAAAAACTTTTGCTAGGATGAAAATCTATACATGAATGTTTATCCTATATATATTTATTATAGCCAAACACTTGTTTGTTGTATAAACAGTTCTATAGATGAATAGTTAATAAAAGTGTGGTATATCCATTTACGGGATATTTCACATTGATCAAATATATTTGGCAAAACATTACACCAATTGATGTAGTGTATATGTCAAGAAGTACCACAGGATTCCACTTACATAATATTTTTGAGATGACAAAATTATAGCGATAGACAACAGATTGGTGGCCAACAAGTATTAGGAAGAATATGAATACAGGACAATTATTTCTCCCACTAGATATGACTAAAGAAGGGCAACATGAGGAATCCTTGCTATGGCAGAGGTGATGGTAATGTTGCCTGCATTGATATCAATATCTTGGTATTGATGTTATAATATACTTTTACAAGATGTTACCACTACAAGTACATTTTTTTTAATTTATTTTTTTGACAGGCAGAGTGGACAGTGCGAGAGACACAGACAGACAGAGAGAAAGGTCTTCCTTTTGCTGTTGGTTCACCCTCCAATGGCCGCCGCGGTTGGCGTGCTGCGGCCGGCGCACCGCGCTGATCCGATGGCAGGAGCCAGGTGCTTCTCCTGGTCTCCCATGGGGTGCAGGGCCCAAGCACTTGGGCCATCCTCCACTGCACTCCCTGGCCACAGCAGAGAGCTGGCCTGGAAGAGGGGCAACCGGGACAGGATCGGTGCCCCGACCGGGACTAGAACCCGGTGTGCCGGCGCCGCGAGGCGGAGGATTAGCCTAGTGAGCCACGGCGCCGGCCACAAGTACATTTCTTTCCATTTCCTATCACCACATGTGAACCTACAAAGAACTTAAAATTCAAAGTTTAACTTAAAAGTAGAGATTATACAACACCAATAAAAATTTATGAACCTAGGGAGAATAGATAATATTCAAAATACCCAAAAATAAATTTTATAAAGTAAGGTCTTTAAGAGACATATGTTTGGCCCAGCAGTTAAGCTGCCCTTGGGACAAATGCATACCATACCAGAGTGCTTGGTGTGAGTTCCAGCTACCTAGCTTCCAATCCATCCTCCTGCTAATGTGTTCCCTGGGAGGCAACAGATATTAGCTCAAGTACTCAGGGCCTTGCTTCCCAGGTGGGAGATGTGTATTGAGTTTCAGGCTTATGCCTTCAGCTCCTTGCTTTCCTCGTTTCCACAGGAAGAGCCAAAGCAGAAAACTATCAACCATAGTTTGATGAAGGCAACAACAAAGCTTGTAATAGAAGATACAAAAGGAGCAGCAGCAATACTGTAGAGTGCAGAAATCCAGGAAGAATACACGGGGAGTGGAAGAAGACACTTTGCCCCACTCTACTCATTTGCCCAGTCAGGATCAGCTCAGAATCAGGAGAAACATAATTTTCCCTGCAGGAAAAGGTAAGCAGGACGACCCTAGTTGTCCTAAGCACCACGGTGGAAATATATAGTTCTCACCAATAGGGATTCTTGCTTTTCTCTCTTCTCTTTTTTTTGACAGATAGTGTTAGACAGTGAGGGAGAAAGAGAAAAGGTCTTCCCCCTGTTGGTTTACCCCCCAGATGGCCGCCACAGCCAGAGCTATGCCTATCCAAAGCCAGGAGCCAGGTGCTTCTTCCTGGTATCCCACATGGGTGCAGGTGCCCAAGCACTTGGGCCATCCTCCACTGCCTTCCGGTGTCACAGCAGAGAGCTGGACTGGAAGTGGAGCAACCGGGACTAGAACCTGGCGCCCATAAGGGATGCCAGTGCCACTGGAGGAGGATTAACCCACTCTGCCACGGTGCTGGCCCCAGGAACATACATCTTATTTAATGAAATAATTGCTGAAAAATTCCCAAGTTTTGGAAGAGATGTGAATATGCAGATCCATGAAGCACACAAGCATATTCTATTCAAAAAGTTTCTTTCTAAGACATATGGTAATTAAACTGACGAAATTCAAAGACAAAAATAATTTTAAAAGCCAAAAGAGCAAAGTGTCAAATCATATATAAGGAAATCCCTATTATACTAACAGTGGATTTCTCAGCAGTAACTTTTCATGTCAGGAGAAAATGGGATAATATATTCAAAGTTCTGTGAAGAAAAAAAATGTCAGCCATGGAAGCTGCCAAAAAAATGTCCTCCAAAAATAAAGGAGAAATAAAGTTTTTCCCTGACAAGCAACAGTTGAGGAAATTCAGTATGACTGAACCTACCTTTCAACCAAGTCTTTTTAATTAATTAATTTATTTATTTTTGACAGGCAGAGTAGACAGAGAGAGAGAGACAGAGAGAAAGGTATTCCTTTCCGTTGGTTCACCCCCCAAATGGCCGCTAAAGCCTGCACCGTGCCGATCCAAAGCCAGGAGCTTCCTCCTGGTCTCCCATGCGGGTGCAGGACCCAAGCACTTGGGCCATCCTCCACTGAACTCCCAGGCCACAGCAGAGAGCTAGACTGGAAGAGGAGCAACCGGGACAGAACTGGCGCCCCAACCGGGGCTAGAACTCGGGGTGATGGTGCTGCAGGCAAAGGATTAGCCAAGTGAGAAGCGGCGCCAGCCTCAACTAATTTTTAAGACAGTTCCTTAACAAAAGGACACTACTTACCAACATGCAAATAGATGGAGCAAGATGCAGATGACAGAATAGGGAAAAGGCAGCACTGATTTTGAACACAGGAAGAAACCAGAAGAACAAGGGAGGAACTGCGTTTTCAGGGGACAGTTGGAGACAACTTTTCACTGGAAATTCTACAGAAAGAATAGAGACTGCACAGAGAAGCAAAGACTGTATAATCATGCAGAAACTATCAGGACACCATCAGCAGCTGGTAGTTGGTGGGGAATAGTTTGCCACAGCCCATGTGCCAATGGAAATCTCGTCAGAGGCAGAACACCATGATCACCACTGACTTTGAGTCTAGCCTTAAGAGCTGGCAGGGACAAGGTACCCACGTAACTATGTGAAGGGAGGACATGTTGCTTGCCTTCCCTTCCTCCACCAAGGTGCCTGGTGACTGGCACCATCTTCACTCAACTGAAGGCTGCTGTGACCTGAGCACCTACCTCTGGTAGAATTTGCCAGAAGGAGAAATCTCCGGACCCCACTAATTTCAAGTACAGCTTGGAGAGTAGGTGCAGGGCAGGGGTCCCAGAAAGCTCTGTGAAGGGAGAGAACATTGCCCACCCTCCCCTTACCCAAGTGCTGGACTCAGCTCACCATGTCAGAGAATTGACCGACCTCTGTCAGGAAGTCAGTCTCTGGGGACAGAGTAGCTGTCTCCATTGCCAAGGAAGCTCAGAGAATCCCCATTCACTCTGTGACTGTGGGAATCCTGTGATTCTGTGATAGACCTGGAAACTGAGAAGGGCAAGAGACGTGGCTTGGTCTTTGCATAATCACCGGGTTCAACTACAGAGGTTCAAATCTCCAAGGGTGGGGAAGGGTCATCATGAATGATCCCATGTTCACATGATGGAGTGCGTAAGTTCTTGGTGTGGTTTGTCTGCCTGAGCAGGTGGGGTATACAGGCACTGTGAGTTCACTTTAGGCAGTTGGGTCATGTTGGCAAAGAGGGGCACACGGAAGGGCTGAGGCAGTGAACATTCTAGTCAGCATGATCATTCTCTTTCCTCTATTGAAAATCCAGGATATCTACCAGATCCAGCTTGAGTGTTACACTGGATTCTTGCCCCACCAATAAATGCTGGCCTAAGCTCACTGACCCCATCAAGCACACCCTTGAGGATATCTGTTAAAGGTACACACATTCCAGTAATCCATAAAGGCAAATTTCAAAACACAGACTTCAATTAGATACCAGCCAGTGTTTCCCCATATGCATAAAATAAGCATAGAAATATAAGAAACATTAACATGGAAGACAATATGATCTTCCAAAAGAAGGCACTAAATACCTCAATGTTAGACTGAAGATGAGGATACTGACAAAACACTTGACAAGGAATTCAAAAGAATGATTATAAAATTACTCAGAAACACAGAGAAGCAATTACATGAGTTAAAGAAACCCATTGATAACATGGATGAGAAATTCTGTCAGATAATAGAAATCAAACTAAAATTAGAATCAAACTAAAATATTAGAAATGATGAATTCGGTATGTCAAATAAAAATATAGTGGGAAGCTCTAATGACAGCAATGTTGAGGCAGAATAAGGAGCATTTGAGTTAGAACACAAATCTTTGGAAATATCTCAGACAAGAAAAAAACCTAGAAAATCTGAAAAGCAGTGTTTGAGATCCACTGTATACAATGAGACAAAAACATTTGCCATAAGATTCATGAAGGAGTGGAAAAACAAAATAGCTTAGAAAGCTTAGTCAATGAAATAATTGCATAAATTTTGTAATTTGGAGAAAGAAATGGATATCCAGGCACAAGATTATCACAGAACCCCAAACAGACATGATCAGAAAAGATCTTCACCATGATACATTAATTTTAAAAGTTGAATATAAAGCATAAAGAAAAGATGCTAAAATGTGCAAAAAGAGAAATCCAAGTTACCTTTAAAAGAACTCCAATTATATTGACAGATTTCTCGTCAGAAATCCTATATAGGCTAGGGGAAAATGCAGAGATAAAATCAAAATCCTTAATGAAATACTATGCCAAGTGAAGCTCTCATTTACGTATTAAGGTGAAATGTAGAGAAAACAAATCAAATTTGTCAATATCCAGCAAGCCTTCCAAATGATACTTAAGAACATGCTATACACAGAAACAGAGGAGATAAGTAGGTTCATGGAAGAATGTAAAGGCACAAAATTTCTTAGTAAAAGTGCAAAGGAAATCCAAAACAAAAAATAGGATTATTTAAAGAAAAAATGATGAAATCAAGTCATTACTTATCAATAACCCTGAACATAAATGGACTAAATTCTCAAATTAAAACATACAAACTGACTAAATGGATTAAAAAACAAGACCCATCTATATGCTGCCTACAAGAAACATACCTTACTAAGAAAGCTGCACACCGACTGAAAGTGAAAGAATGGAAAAATATATTCCATGCAATTATAAATCAAAATAAGCAGGAATAGCTATTCTAATATCACACAAAATAGATTTTAACACAAAAACTGTTAAAACAAACAAGGGAGTGTATTATGTAATGATTAAGAAATCAATTCAACAGAAAGTTGGGACTATAGTAAATGTACATGCGCCCAATGCTACGGCACCAGGATATTTAAAACAAATGCCAATGCATCCAAAGTTAGATATTGGCTCCCATACAAAAATCATAAGGGACTTGAACACCCCATTTTCATCAATGGATAGACCAACTAGACAAAACAATCAACAAAGAAACAACAGACCTACACTATAGACCAAATGGATCTAATTGATATCTACAGAACCTTTCATACCAGTTACAGAATGCACATTCTTTTCATTAGCACCTGGAACATTCTCTAGGATAGACTGCATGCTAGTCCATAAAGTAAGTCTCAACAAATTCAAAAAATATTGACATCAATAAAAACAAAGCCAGAAGCACCACAATACCAGATTTCAAGACATACTGCAAGGCAGTTATAAACAGAACAGCCTAGTAATGACACAACAATTGATGTGTAAACCAACGGATCACATTAGAGATCTCAAAAGTCACTATACATATCTATAACAAACTAATTTTGACAAATGAGTTTAAGTCAGTCCTTGTAGAAATACAATCTCTTCAACAAATAGCATAGGGAAAATTCCGTCTTTGCATGCAGAAGTATCAAATGGATCTCCTACCTTAAACCCATACAAAAATCAACTCACAATGGACCAAGGATCTAAACCTAAGATGTGAAAACATGAAATTACTTCAGAAAAACACAGGAGAAACACTGCAAGACACTGGCATAGGCAAAGACTTATTGGATAGCACCCCAGAAGCATAGGCAATAAAAGAAAAAACAAATGGGATTACATCAAGCTAAGAAGCTTCTATAAAGCAAAGAAAACAAAAAAGTGAGGTAGAAACTGACAGGCTGGGAAAAAATACTTGCAAACTATTCATCTGACAAAGAATTACTGTCTAAAATATGTTGGGAACTCAATAAAGTCAACAGCAACAAAACTAATAATGCAGTGAAGACATGGGTTAAGGAGATGGACATATTTTAAAAAGATGAAATACAAATGGCCAACATGCACATGAAAAAAATGCTTAGGATCACTAGCCATCAGGAAAGTACAAATAAAAACCACAGTGATTTTATCTCACACCAGTTAGACTAGCTATCATCCAAAACAAATTTACCAATGCTTGTGAGGCTGTGGAAAAAAAAGGTATTCTATACACTTTTGATGGGAATATCAACTACTGCAACTGTTTTTGAAAGACAGTATGGAAAATCCTCAAAAATCTGAAAATTGATCTATCATATGATCCAGTCATCTCACTCCTGGGGGTTTATGAAAATGCAATAAAATCAGCATATGAAAGAGTTGCCTGTATCCCCATGTTTATAACAGCTAAATTCCCAATAGCCAAAATATGGACAAAACCCAGATGTCTGTCAACTATTTTTTTGATAAAGAACTGTGGCATATAGACACTATGGAATACAACTCAGACATAAAAGAGAATACAATCATGACTTTTGCAACAAAATGAATGCAACTGGAGACCATTATGCTTAGTAAAAAACACAAGACCAAAAGAGACATATTTTTTGTTTGAGCTAATATATAGCTTTCAAAAAAGTAATGCATGAGTGAAATTGATATTTTGAGATTTGATTATTTTTATGTCCCTTGTTTCTACTCCTGTGGAACAGTGATATTCTGCTTTCTACTTTTTGAATTATTTATTTAGTGGATCACTAAGCCTGTACTATAAAGGAAAAAGAATGATTTTATTGAAAAAATTAAAAGAATTAACAAAGCAAGGAAAGAAGGAGGGAGGATGGTATCATTATATTATTAGAATTTTATCTGTGAAATACCCAAAGTCTGTTCTAGTTATATAACTTTAAAAAAGAAAATATATCAAAGTATCAAAATTACAGGTAAAGGTAAAGGTATTTTCAAATCCAGGATATCTCAGTGTTAAGGTACTTTAAATATCAACTATATCTGTAATATAAAAGATTAAAGTAAAAATAACAGTAACAGCTAAAATAAATTAAGCAATGCATAACAGAAAAAAATGTAGAAATAATAATATAAATTGTGTGGGGAATGGTAAAAGGCTAGAACTTTTTAATCTGACTGAAATTATTGCTATAAGTTAAAGTTATCTATTATAATTATGCTTTTATAAGACTTGTGGGAGCCATAAAACAAAATTACTGTAGCAGACACATGAAGCAGGCATTTAATAAATAGTTAAAGACCTCTGGATCCCAAATCCAAGTACCCATCATTCTACTCTTCTGGCTCCTGACTCCAACTTAGTGCGGGCACAGACCCCGAGAGGCCACAGTGATAAGTACTTGGGTTCCTGCCACTCATGAGGACAACCTGGCTTGCCTGTGAGTGTCCCGACTTCAGTGCTGGCCAAACCCAGGCCATTGCGCATATTTAGGGAGTGAACCAATAGGTGGAAAAATGCTCTCTCCCTCTCCAAATAGTAATAACGATAATAATAAGCAAAGAAACAAGCAAAAACCTGTAATAGATATACAAATGATAAACAAAAGGAATCACATCATTGCATAAGGCACTATCAATTCAAGATACATAAAGAAATAATGGAACAAAAGATTTAAAAAGCAGCATAAAGCAATCAAAAAAAGTCAGTAATAAGTCCTGTCCTGAATGTGAATTGATTAAATTTTCTAATCATAAGACATTTAATAGCTGAAGGAACTAAAAAACATATTCACCTATGTTCTGCCAAGAGAGACCAACCTTAGCCTGAAGGACACCAAGAGGCTGAAAGCAGAAGTACAAAGGATGGACAATATTCCACGCAAATGGTATCCAGAGAACCTGGGGGCAGCTATATTTATATACGATAAAATAAAGGACTCAAACCGGCACTGTGGCTCACTAGGCTAATCCTCCGCTTCGCGGTGCCGGCACACCAGGTTCTAGTCCCAGTTGGGGCACCGATCCTGTCCCGGTTGCCCCTCTTCCAGGCCAGCTCTCTGCTGTGGCCAGGGAGTGCAGTGGAGGATGGCCCAAGTGCTTGGGCCCTGCACCCCATGGGAGACCAGGAGAAGCACCTGGCTCCTGCCTTCGGAACAGCACGGTGCACTGGCCGCAGCGCGCCTACCGCGGCGGCCATTGGAGGATGAACCAACGGCAAAAAGGAAGACCTTTCTCTCTGTCTCCCTCTACTGTCCACTCTGCCTGTCAAAATTAAAATAAATAAAGGACTCAAAACCAAAGAAACAAAAAGGCCATTTTTAATGATTAAAGCTCAATTAAGCAGGAAAGGCAATACAGTTTTTTTTTTTTAATTTATTCGACAGAGTTATAGACAGGGAGAGAAAGAGACAGAGAGAAAGGTCTTCCTTCTGTTGGTTCACTCCCCAAATGGCCGCTATGACTGCCACTGCACCGATCCAAAGCCAGGAGCCAGGTGCTTCTTCTGGGTCTCCCATGTGGGTGCAGGGGCCCAAGCACTCAAGGTCATCTTCCACTGCCCTCCCGGGCCACAGCAGAGAGCTGGACTGGAAGAGGAGCAACCGGGACTAGAACTCAGAGCCCATAGAGGATGCCGGCACTGCAGGTACAGGATTAACCCAGTGTGCTACGGCGCCAGCCCCACAATACAGTTTTTCATGTCTAGGTATGTACACGCACAAACACACACAAACACACACACACATAAAGCAAATATTTATGGATTGGAAGGTAGAAATACATAGCAATCGACTTTGTAGAGGATTTAAATATACTAGTTTTTTCAGTGCTTTTATATTAAATTTTTATTAATATAAAGAGAACAGTTTTCAAGTGGTTCATATATACAATCCTAAGAATGTGATATTTCGTTCCACTCTTCTCACCCTCCCAGTCTCCCTTCTCCCTTTAATTTTGGCAATAACATATTTTTAACTTACTTTAGCATCACAGGCTTAATGCTCCACTAAATAAAGAGTTCAACAAGTAAAAAGTAAAAAGACCACTGTGCATCAAGGTATATTACTGACCAGCACTATAAAATCAAACATAAAACAAGTGATGGAATTGAACTGAACTTTAGGTAAAGTAGAATAATTACAAGAATGTGAAAAAGCTCATGGGAAAAGAAATTAAAAAAAATAAATGTATACTGATGCAATTTTTTTTAGAGTTTTGAATAGTATTTTCATAATGTACATTTTCCATAAAATTTTTGAAGACCCCTTATAGACATTGATTTCAATTTTTTGCAAACTATTGTTATCTTTTAATTCCATTTTCTATGAAGTTTTTGAAGTACTTTTGCATATACAGAATTAGCCATCCAATATCAGAATATACATTATTCTATGCACATGGTACATTCATCAAGATAGACTATAATGTAGGTAACAAAATAAGTGTTAACAAATGTTAGAGCATCAAAACTATCAAGTATTATTTCCAACTGTATGAAACTTAAAATCATGAAACTTAATTGTAATTAATAGTGAAAATAAAAAACATGCGTCTGAATGACCAATGAGTCAAAAACTTATCAAAAGACTACCCTTTAGGGGTAGGTACTGAAAAGACTTTCCAAAATGTATCATAGTACATAATCCTATGATAAATTTGAGAATGCTCTTATGACTGTTATCATCACAATTATATATCATACATATGCCTATTTTTTAACATGTGCCTATTTTAATGTCTCTAACAAAGGGAATTAAATGACAAACTTTTAAAACCCAGGTATATTCAAGTTAATATTAATAACTAATTTCTCATGTGTATGCTGGTGTGTGCTCAGAGAATGCAAACTGAAAAGTTGAAATATCTGTAAGATGGTGAGTCTATTGACAATCTGTTACCTATAGAATGAAAGTTTTGTGGGTACGCAGAACCACTCATTGGCAAAATTCCTCGAAGTTTATCATCTGATGAAACTCCACTGTTTTAGATCACAAACATGTCCTCTTGAACACATTCAAAAGCAGAGGATTGACGAATTCAGGCTTTCAAGAGATCACAGCCCAAATGAACCACAGGAATCTGAGATTTCTTCCAGTAGTTGATTCATTCATGTGATTTGGGGGGTCTTTAGCACAGAATGCTCGGTTAGTCCTGGAAATGTGGTCAGATGGAATGCTAATAGCCACAACTAAGCTGACTTGCTAAACTGAAAATGACAGGCTATATCTGAATGTTCCCTCTCCACATGAATATATTTTTTCCTCTTCACATCCAGCAACAGACTTGTATGATAAATGACTCTATGATGTATGTCAGCTCCTGAGCATAAAATTACACCTTTTACCTCAGGACTTATCATTCAGAGAGCGTAGGGCATACCCAGAAGTTCCTTCCAGTGAGTAATACTGCTTGCTAGTGCTGAACCAAATTTAAACCTCCCTAGACTCACAATGAAATTGCTTGTTCACCTGATTGTTTTATTCGACTAATGATTTTGCAATATCACATTCAATTGAATAATTACACAAGGAGATCTGCTGAATGCCCATCTTTTCTAGATTAGGATAATTTATAAACGTAGTTTTTCTATCCCATTAAGCAGTACTACCTTTTAATGAGACATAAGCACAACAAGGCAGACACAATGATATGTTACAAATAAGAGAAAGAAAATTCAACCTGGGCAGGCAGAAATCTTAGTGGAATATGTGTAAAGAAAAGGAGTTTTTATTTCTTATCAGCTAAAAATATAGAAGGAAGGCATTCAAATTTTGGAAGACTTATCAGATTCCTGTAGATCAATTCTGATTCTTTCTCTCTCTCTCTCTCTCTCTCTCTCTCTCTCTCTCTCTCTCTCTCTCTCTCTCTCTCTCTCTCTCTTCTTCCCCTGGGAGCCAGTCCCCAGTATGCTCGCCTCTTTTTGCTCCACTGTTCCTCCTTAAACTCATTTTAAATCTGACAATCCAGTGCTATTTATGAAGACATGTTGGGATACCAGATGGCAAAACTATTCGTCTCTCCTCTGGGTACCTGGACATGGGCCACAGGTTATCCATTTGCAGTTTTTTGGTTTAACTATGTAATGAGAATTGGTTATACCATGCTATTTTTGAAATAGCAATGCCTAATTTTAAAATGGCCTCCATGTAAGCCTATATAGTATATACACTTATAATTAGTATATGCAATATAATTATTAAAAAGTAGAACTATTTCACATAATTTAACCAGTTGTTTACACTTATAAAAATGTTAGTCTTAAAAATTTGGGCACTATTTTAATAAAAAATGTTTAATATGCAGTTGGGCTATACTAAGTCACTCTCAAATTACACTAATCACAGATTTAAATCATAATTTGCTACATACTAGATCTGTATGCATCCTGAGCTCAATATTATGAGGTTATAAGGTATGACCCTTAGTTTTACAGGAATATTAAATTGTCCAGATAGAATACATTTTAAAACTCTAATTACTTGATATTTTAGACAAGTGCTTTATAATCTGTATTTTCTGTGTGCTTCAGCTATCATTTCAGGGATAGAGATTGGGCCTTTGTTTATGGTTAGGTGTCTTCAATCCCATTTCATGGTGGCAGATGAGATTTTTATCTAGTTTATTTACAAAATAAGGCCTACTCAATGAAGGTCAGAAATAATTTTGAGAAAGTCCATCAGAACTTACTGAAATTTCCTATTTCATAATCCTGTCATTCTAATGGTATTTGAATTTCTCAGAAGGTGGCAGATCATGCATGTATAACACTAAACTATTTTATCTACAAGTTTGTGTGTTTATTTGCTGTGAGCTGTTCCTAAAAGGGCTCAGCAGGAAGAGTTAGCAAGTTCACATGGGAATAATGATCAGGGTTGTGGGGAGTTTTCCAGTTTCAACCATAGCAAGATATAGAGTACACTTGAGGGAATAGGCAGACAAAGTGTTCCACGGGGGCACAACTCACAATGATTGTGCTTGGACGAGTGGCTGAACAAAGTGAAGACAGTGGAAAGAACCAGCCTAGTGAAGGAAGTTAAGGGGTTTATGGAGTGTACACCAAGCAATGAGAGCACTCCTACATGAGAAATTAACCACAGATTAACGCCATCGTGTTTTACCCCCATAGGGTGGGGAAGCCTGGGAACTTCCAAATTTCATGCAGTGATCAGAGATATTTTATAGCTTTTTTAAGAATAGAGAAGTGGATTATTCTTAAAATAATCAATGATCTATTTGCTTCTAAAAAATAAAGAACATTTGAAAAAGTGAAATTTGTAGTGTTGTCAGCACTGTTACTCTTGTGCAACCATTGTTTTTCTCTAGACACACACTCCAATATAACTTGTAGTGCTAAAGAGGTGACATTTTAAATTTCTCTTTTATATATTTATTTTCTTCATATTTATAGAGGGAGGGAGGAAGGAAGGGAGAGAGACTAATTGCGGATTCATTGTCCAAATGCCTGCAACAGGCAAGGCTGGTCCGGACAGCAGCCAGGACATTAGAACCCAATCCAGGTCTCCCACAAGGGTGGCAGAGGGGCACAGGAAACTGGATCAGACACAAAGAAGACAGAACTGAAACCACGCACTGAGATGGAATGTGAGGATCCCAAGAGCCAGCTTAGATGCTAAATGCAACACCTCACTCTAAGGGTAACATTTACCTCAAATCACAAAGTGGCGAAAAATCGATTAGAGCATTGGCTTCAGATTGACCTGCATTCTAGCCTTCTATAGAATTTACTGAATGTTATTTGAAACATTTCTTAATCTTTCTGTGCCTCAGTTCCTCATCTCTATAATGAGGATAATTGTTACAATGAAAAAAAAAAAAGGCAGTTAGCTCTGTTATATTATAACTGTTATATATAGCTCTGTTATATAGCTATATTCAGTACTATAAAAAGTCATAACTATTATTTAATATTGAAAAAAACTTCATTGAAGCAGTCTGGGTGGGAAATTTTTGCAAAGGCATATTCATAGCAACTCTGAAATTTTACCACAAACATCACTATGCATAAGAGATAGTTTTCTTTGCAATTAGAACACAGAATTAATTGTTTAATAATTTTTCATGCTCAAGCCATCATCATCCACACATGCAGATTTTAAGGTGCTTCTAAGGATATTTTTATCATGGAAATAGGATAATTTATGATATTTAGAACTTATGCAGTGGCTTAATGAATTTCTGCAGGATTAATTTCCAAAACATTGGATTCGTGAAATGTTAAAGTGTGTCTCATTCATTTCTGAAAATGAACCACCCTGGTGTGGAAATTGCATAGTCACATCAGAAATGTCACAAAGGGGACCTTTTTCCTGTAATACATCACTTTTCTGTTTGGATTGAAAGTGATAAAGAGGGCAAGGCAAAATAATAGATGATATGCCTCATTCTTAATGCCTTTTTAGTCTAAAAATCCCCATAGTCATCTGTTATTTACATGTCAGGTTGTTACCAGTGAGTAACATTTTGTTTTCATTTAAGAAATTTATGAAAGTGCTGAGCAAAGTTAATTTTAAGAAATATGATAATTTTCATCAGGCACCTATTTAAGCACAAATTCTCATTATCTTTTCCATTTATGGCCCTGGATTACATTTTTTTGCTGTATTGTGAAAGCTCCAAGTTTGCTCCAATAGGTGCAGACTGAGACCATGATCACACAGGTAAGGCGAGAAAAAAAATCAATTTTAAAATAATTATACGTCATTCAATATATTCTCCTGAGTAGCCAAATAATTGAGATAAAAATAGTTATTTATACTTTTGGTCATGTATTTGCCTCAACTTTCTATTTCTTGTGTTTGTAAATTTTCATAATTCTAATAATTAACAGCAAAGCATAAATATATATTGAGGAAGGGAATGGACAGGTGGATTAAAAAAAAGGTTTCCCTTCCTTTTTACGTCAGACTTGCTGGAACTATCCAGAGTGGTTAACAGCTGAACGTTTCAAAGATTAGGAGAGACGACCCTTTCTTCCTCATTGCCTAGGATATGATTGTGGAGTGTATTTGTATTTTTTTAAAGAGTTGGTTGGACTTAATGAAATAAAATTTATTTGAGTTTCACATAAAACAATTATTTCATAACCACATACTGGACTGCAAGCAGGGTTGACATATGTAAGAATAGATAGCCACTTCGGAGGTATTATTTTAGATTCTCTAAGAAGACATCACACAGATTTATTCAGTGAAGTTAGGAATTTATGTAAGTGGAAACATTTTTGTTCAGACTTTAACATTTTAGAAGTGCAGGAATGAGATTAATGTATCATTTTAGGTGAAAGATTAGGTATCATCTAGTAATCTAATATTACTGTGATTGTAGCCATATGAAGAGGTAAATGACTGCTAAATGAGATCACATTTAAGACTAATTTTTGTAGAGGGTAAGGAAAGAGAGCCGAGGGTCTCATTAGAACTCTGAAGAGGGTATGGGGAATTTCAGCATACAGGAGTATCAAGATGTAGCATTGGAGAAGCAATGAGACCCCAGGACATTTCAAAAGGTCTAATGGTAGATGGCAGATCCTTTAAAAAATTACTGGGATTGTTTTCTCTGTAAAGTCTCCTATACTGGTCCAGCTTAGGCCTTTATAAATGTCATCAACATTATGATTTGAGAAGCTATCAATAATTTGTCAATTCTATCCCACCACCTCAATTGTATGCCCCAGCTCTGTGGGGTATATTTTTCACTATGATTGTTTTCCTAATTGGAGATTGCTTTTAAAAGATTTTATTTATTTATTTATTTGACAGGTAGAGTTACAGACAATGAGAGAGAGACAGAGAAAGGTCTTCCATCCAATGGTTCACCCCTCAAATGGCCACAACGGCCATAGCTACGCTGATCTAGAGCCAGGAGTCAGGTGCATCTTCCTGGTCTCCCAAGTGGGGGGCAGAGGCCTAAATAGTTGGGCCATCCTCCACTGCCTTGCCAGGCCACGGCAGAGAGCTGGACTGGAAGAGAAGCAACCAGGACTAGAACCCAGCGCCCATATGGGATGCCAGCACCGCAGGTGGAGGATTAACCTAAGTGTACCATGGTGCCGGGCCCCCAATTAGAGATTTTATACAAATGAAACTGATGCCTGGAATAATGAAGCAAGGAAATAATACCATGAAGCCATTACCAGAAGTGAAAGAGAGAACAAGAGCCTAAATGGTATTAGGAAGGGAGATAGAGCATAAAGGCAGAAGACATCTTCCAAACAATTGCCACTGTATTCTGTATCTGCCTAATCCATTTGAGATTCCTGTTATCTCAAAATAACATTATCAGTGTATTCAATGCAGAAATTTGATATCGCTCTGTAACTTCTTAATAGAACAGCAAGTATACATATTCTACCATTTCAAAGTTGAATGTCTACTTTCTCCCTTCATACTCATTCTTTATATAACAAAAATATTTTCTAATTGGCATCTTGAATAAGTTAATAGATACTACACTAGTGCATGCTTATTATTATGCAATGAAGTGCTATTTCCTTCCACACTTCATTTCTCTGTAGATTTAGTTTGCCACTTTCCACTCATTTTTACGAAGGGTAGAGAAGAAAAAAAGTATCTAATAGCTATCAGTTTTCATTGATATTGATGGCTTGCTATAACAGGAGAGTAAAACTGCACTGTCAGGTGGTCTCAATTTAATAATGAAAGTAAGCATATATGCACAATCATTCTTAGGCGTTTAAAATTAACAGAAAAGGGATCTCTGTTAAACATAGAGTGGGAATAAGAGAGGGAGGAGATATATAGGTTGGCACATGCTCACTCAGACTTACCTCCAATGGTGGAACTACAAATGTGCCAGGGGATTTCAAATCAATCTTACTAAGGAGGCAAAAAGATAGGGTATGTGTCGAAGAGATTTCACAAATAAGACCAGTGTAAACAAATACTGAAGGATAGAATTAAAAGGGAGAGAATGATCCTGCGGGGGAAGCAGGACACACAGCAGACTCATAGAATGGCAAACGCCCAAAACAGCACTCCTGCCTCAGAATCAACCCTTGGGACATTCGGATCTGGATAAAAGGTCCATGAGAATCTCACAGGCATGGAAAGCCATGACACGGTGGCAACAAACAATCTAAATGAAAGACCCTGGTAAACAAGACTCCAGCAGAAGGAACAGGCCATCAAGGAGAGAGGCGCCTTTCTCTAAAGGGAGGAAGGAACCTCCACTGTGACACGGCCTTGACTAAACAAGTTCGGAGTCGGTGAACTCAAGGGACTTCCATAGCCTAGACAGCTCATAGCAAGAGTCTCAGGTGATTGCTGACGTCATAAATTAGAGTGCCAATTGTTAAATCTACAATGGGAGTCACTGGGTACATGCTCCCCACGTAGGATCTCTGTCCTTAATGTGTTTTACTATGAAACTTAAAAACACTAGTAGTCGAACAATACCCTATACCTTGTGCGGTTGTGTGAGTGCAGCCTGTCGAAATCCTTGCTTAGTATATACTAATTGATCTTCAGTATATGAAGGTAATTGAAAATGAAACTCAATAAAGGGCGGGATGGGAGAGGGGGAGGGGAGGGCTACGGGAGGTTGTGAGGTTGGGAGGCAGGAAGCCGCAACAATACAAAAGTTGCACTTTGTAAATTCACATTTATGGAATTAAAAAAAAATAACTCACCAGAAAAAAAATCTATAAAAAAAAACATCATCTAATGCATAAACAAGAGCTATTATTAATAAAAATACATAAAAAGAATTTTCACAAACTTAATCAATGGCCTTTAAAAAGAACACTGATTTTTAAATAAACCACTGAAGTGAATCTAACCCCAATTCATGATTAAACAAAAATATAGATCAGTAAATTTAAATTCAATAAAATCAACCTTTAAAAAAAAAGTAAGTAAGCATATTTTTAGAGTCAGCAATCTTTAATCCCTATCTAACACTCCCCCCACATTTCGGGGAGAACTGACTTCCTGTGAGTCTCTGGAACATTATTTCCAACCTGAGGAAGATGATTCCTACTATAGAGGATCAGCAAACAATGCCCAATGAATGGAGCTTCGGCATGCCGAGGACTTTGAAATAAAGGAAAGTGGAAGACCTCAGAATCCCTTCTCTGGACTCCCTGGCCCTCATCTCTTTCTCCACTGATGTGAGTCAATGAAACCTGAATTTCTATTCCCCAAGAATTCAAGGTCAACAAACTTGAATTCCTTTCCCAGACCAAGCCATAAAACACAGAATGTAGACTTTCACTTTTCAGCTTTGAAGACCTTCATTCCAAAGGGTCATGCACCATCCCCAAGAGGAAGGAATGTGGCAAGAGAGGCAAAGAACATGCTAACACACAGGCCTTGTTGAGTTCCTATCGCCCAAGCAAGTCTATTACCATTAGATTTAATCTTTGTCCAGTCTTTTTTTTTTTTTTTTTTGACAGGCAGAGTGGACAGTGAGAGAGAGAGAGAGAGAAAGGTCTTCCCTTTGCCGTTGGTTCACCCTCCAATGGCCGCCGCGGTAGCACGCTGCGGCCAGCACACTGCGCTGATCCGATGGCAGGAGCCAGGTGCTTCTCCTGGTCTCCCATGGGGTGCAGGGCCCAAGGACTTGGGCCATCCTCCACTGCACTCCCTGGCCACAGCAGAGAGCTGGCCTGGAAGAGGGGCAACCGGGACAGGATTGGTGCCCCAACCAGGACTAGAACCCAGTGTGCCAGCGCCGCAAGGTGGAGGATTAGCCTAGTGAGCCGCGGCGCTGGCCTGTCCAGTCTCATTACTAAAGGAATGCCTATTTTTTGTAAACCCTGAGCATAGAAACAATTTTCACTGTGTCTTCATTCTGAAGAACTCCTGTAATACTTTGATTAGAGAAACTTGTTATACTTTTGTTAATCTACTCATTATTACAGGAATGTTGGCCATGACCCTTTTGAAGGGGGAGGAGAAATCACTCACATTTCTGCGATGTATCACCGACAAAGATGTTGAGCAGACAGAAGTTACTGATGCTCAACATTTATCATGTTACCTCACATAAAGCTGTTTCCCTGTATTCACTTGAGGAATCAAGAAATTAGAAATTTTCACTAACTTTTAAGAACAAAAATGTTCAGAAATTCATTTTATCCTTTTGGGTTTAATTTTCTCTACTATTTAATAACTAACAACATAATAGTGCACAGTATTTCCCAATACATCATCGTATTAACATTGAATCAGTGATCCAGTGAACATTTGATTTTGGGAAAGCAAGGGAGTTGTATCCATTTAGAAATTATTTGATAATCTATTATTTTGCACTGAGTTTTGGCTCATTATTAATCACGAATCTAACTCCACTTTCTTCTTAAAAAGAGAAATTTTTTATAAAATATCTCTAGGTCTAACAGCTTTTAAAATTTTATTATATTCACTTCGTATGTACTTACTATACACAGGTATGCAAACTGACATTTGAATTTGAAAAACCACGTCCGTAATTTTTCAGCAAAAATAGTCAATCTTCCTATATACCTTCCTCTCCATCCATACTCTATTAAGAAATGAGACAAATGTGGCAAAATATCGATGATAAAACGTAGGTCAAGAGCATTCATTGATACTTTTAAACTTCTCAGTATGATTGAAATTTCTCAAAATAAAGCTGCTGGGAAAACATGAATAAAACTCATCTGTCTGTATTTAGCTGATAATCAGACCTTTTTGGGTGAAGAGCTACCTGCCCGTCTATTATCTTGGCACTTGCTCTCTCTGCAGCACAGAACTAAACCTCCACATTTATCAACTTATTTAGCTCTTACAGTTCTGGAAGTTAGGCATTACTGTCATATTTTCCAAATCCAAAAACTGAGGTCTTGAGAGGTTAAGTGAATGACTTGTCCCATAAATAGAAGAGCTATTTTCTACTGCTGAGAAAGATAACTTAGAGAAGATCTATATGTAACATCAAACTTGGTACCAAGTTTGAGGTTGGAGTGTTTTTTCCCCTACAGACTCTTTATCACACATCAGCAAATATTCAAACAAATAAAATTCTGTATGATGGATCAAGTGGAGATATATAAAATACACTTATTAGGGTATTGTGTTCATGGTCAGCTCTTCTTATTCATATTATTTTCTAACAAAAATCCAAGTGTGGTATGTCCTCAGGAGATGTATACATGGTATAGCTGGACTGAGCTAAGTTTTCAGTTTTATAAAATGTCTGTTATATCAGCTACTAATAATAACTGACATCTTATTTACATCTGAACTATCATTAGTGGAAGTAAAGCAGAAGGCAATTCTAGCTGGGGAGTTGTTATAAAAACCCAGGACAAGAGCAGATGGTAAACAAATCCGCAGTGAATGCTAGAGTTCTGCTTGCTTGAATGCACTTGTTTTCAATCTCTCAATCATTCTCTCTCCCCCACCCATCCCCTCACTGTCACTCTTTCTCTCTCACGCTATGTCTATCAGTGTTTGTTTCTCTGTCTCATGCACACACATACACGCACACATAAAAATTTGGGAGAGACGACAAGCTAGTCCTTGAACTGGGTTGTGAAGTATTTATTTCTAGGAAAGACCCTGTCCAATTATCAAAGATTAAGAAGATACTCCTAGAAATGACAATGTTTAATTCTCATACACCTATCTATGGTACTCTGATGGAACAAGGAAAAAAGTTCTGCATTTATTTTAGTTCTTTTTCTTTTTTAACTTTTATTTAATGAATATAAATTTCCAAAGTACAGCTTATGGATTACAATGGCTTCCCCCCCCCATAACTTCCCTCCCACCCACAACCCTCCCCTTTCCCACTCCCTCTCCCCTTCCATTCTTTAACTTAGACCCTGCTCCATGGGGACTCCTTTCCCAACATCTTCCTCAACCAGCTCAGATCCACCCCCTGTATCTCCCCCTTGCTATCTCCTCCAGCCAGCTCAGCTATGATGCATCCTGCTGACAAGACTGAGAGCAGTTTGAAAAGCCCTAGCAAGCTAATTCAGTCCACCCACTCTCTCATGGCCCTTAGCTGGCTTATTCTGTATAAACCCAGCCCATAACTGAATTCTGACACATGTTCACTCTATGTAGGTCTGCAGTTAGCCTCTCTCAGGTTTATTGTATTTTATTTTAAAAATATACCTGCTCTGGCTGTTAACTTGTCTCTTGTTCCCTCTCTGTCCTGCTATTATCTCCCTACACTCTGAAGGATTTGTAAAGCAACCCTGCCTAACAGGATTTCCTGTTTTCTCTACTCTATTTTGTTATCTAAATCTTCTATTTGTTTCTTACAAGGGTTGAGAAGGAAATTGTTCAAAATCAAGAAAATATTCTCTAAGAATTAATTGCCATAGATATGAGATAATGGGAAAATATTTTAACTCAAATTAGGTTATTATGGTGCAGCTAGTTACTAATGTGATGTTGAACTTTTCTTTCCACTTAACTTGCTAAAAATAAGACATCTAACTTCTGGCAGCAACTGAATATTATTAGGATAGAAATAAATTGTTTGACTTAAATAATTAATATGAAATACTATCTAGATATGCCCATCAGAAATATTTTTTATTTTGTAATGGAAATAATGAGTGAGGTCTTTCTCAAATTTATTGATTTTGAAAACTTCATTTTATCTAAAATGTCCCTGTGAAAACTTACCCAGAATTTTATCCATTATGTTATTTTCCTAGAAATTTATAATTCAACCTAACATATCAGAAAAAGATAAATCTAAGCTCAAATGACTTGCTGTAAATCAATCCAATCTCTTAGCTGCCTAAATTATTACATGTAAATTGAGAAAACATATGCATATATAATATTTTTTAATATTGTAATGTACTTTTAAAGTCTATCAACTATATTTATTAGAGTGTATATTCTTGGTAAGCACATATTGGAACCAGTTTTGCAGTGGATAAATGATTACAAGAACATATTTTCAGAACCAGGATCCAGGAAAGCAAAGGGCTAAAAGGTAATACTATAATCCTGAAAGTACTTTTTCAGCAAAGTAACAAATCTGACATGTGTGATAGATCACATGAAATATCAGTATAGCACAATATACTATGGAAGGCTAAGAGTATGTGATTACAACTAGCAATGAAATTTAACTACAGTAGATTTCAGTGATAATAGAGTTATGAGTGTGGTTTAAAGAGAAAGTACCAAACATTTTAAGTTTAGTGAGAAATATTCTTACATAAAGAAATCAGATGGAATGTGCTAAACATTTCAAACTCTGAAGGTATTATATTGCACCTATGAGGTTTACTAAATAAAGGCACCTTGGAAAAGTTCGGACTTTTATATACTCTCAGTGATTGTGTTTGATCTGATAACAACAACCACAAATCAAAATCAAAATCCACAAATCAAAATGCCTTCCTCCTTACACAATCCTGCCTGCAGTGAGCGAAGCAATTCTACAAACACATAATTTCTAAACTCACCCTTTGAGTAGAATAATTAATCATGATGATGATAATGGTGATAACAGTTTGAGATTTTACTTTATTCAAAGCATTATATTATGTATTATATATACACTTTATTTAATTATTACAAAGATTCTAGAAAGGCATGACTATCCATGATTTAGAAGAAAACGGAAGCTCTGAAAACTAAAAGTAACTTATCTGAGGCCATTTAGGTATCCTATGTGTCACAGATGAGATACACACTTTGATCTTTTTGACTTCAAAAGTCATGTTCTTTCCATTTCACTACAGTAGTGCCCTCTTATCCACAAGGGGTATGTTCCAAAATGCCAGTGGATGCCCTAAGTCACAGACAGAACCAAACGCTAAATATTCTTTTTACCTATACATGCATTCATTTAAGAAAGTTTAGTTCATAAGTACAAAGGAGATTAACAACAATAAAATTGATTATACCAATTGTCCTTAATAAAATTGCCAGAGTCACTACCCTTGTGCTTTGGGGTCATTCTTAATTAAACCAGTTACTTGAATACAAGTACTGTGATACTGTGAGAGTGGAACTGAGAGCTGAACTAGCTACTAAGTGGCTAATGGGCAGGTAGCTGGGTGAGTGAAGAAAGGTGTCTCCCATGGGATGTCATGGGAAAGAACAAGACTTCACCTGAGGTTGACTGTGGGTAGCTAAAACTGCATAAAGCTAAACAGTAGATGAAAGGGGACTAATGTACACTCAATACACAGTACACAGCTGTTGCAGTCAATGATAAAACCTAGTGAGAGAAAGGTGTTTACTATTGTCCAGTCCTATTTGAGCTCAGTTACTGGGGCTTTTCTTTCTGCACCATGACCATCTCTGAGTAGCCGATATTCTATGTTCTGTATGGTGAGTAATTTCATGAATGTTCTGAAACATGGTCAGGAGAACAAATTCAGATGGAGCCCAGTAACTCTTGAGGATTGAGTGGGTTACATTTGTGTAAATTAACCTATGCAGGAAGTGTTATAAACAGATGTTGGGGTAGAGGGACCCCAATGATACGGCTCCCTCATGGATGGGGCATGTGATGAAAGCTTAAATGACAATGGACAAGTGACCCTAGGTTTGGGCTGAACCTCACTAGCTTCTGTTGTGTGCTGATAGATGTTCCCTCAGTGGTACCTGCCCCTCCGTAGCTGGTACCATGCAGGGCCATTCACCTCCACCAAGTTTCTCCCATGAAGTCATCATCCTTCCCCATCATAATGACTCTATTGCCTTAGTTATTTGTTACTCTGGGCATTTAGTTTTCTTTCCATTCTATTGTACATTTTACAGTTCATGTGTTTGCTATTCCCAAAAATCAACATGCAGCGGCCAAATAGTGCTGATTTTTGTGATAGTATTATGTGATCATTTAGCCAAATTAAACCTAACTTACAAAAGGCTCCCCCTATAATATTGCCTTTAGGGTTAGTGATGAAGTCCTTTTTATAAGAATTACCTATGTTGAAGACAAAAAAGTATAGTAAGCCATTAGAATCTCAATCTGCCTTCTTCTATCTCTATTTCTTTCCTTGTTTTTATCATTTATTTTCCCTCTTTGAAAAATTTTCAAAATTTCGCCACTGGCACAGTCTTTATTATTAAATGAAAAAATATATTTTTGTGTTCTTTTTCTCTGAGTCTCAGGAGGTTATGAAAATTTGCAATTCTCTTTGAACAGGTATGAGTTAGACTTATTCAAATGAGATAAGGTTGGAGAGGTTAGCAATATTTACCTTGAAGGAGAAGTCATACATAGGGAATACGCTCTAGATATATTTTTATTTTTGTTCATTTGAAAAAGATAAAAATTCTCCATAGACTATTGCATTCCCCACATACCTGTTACCACTGAGGCTGGCCCAAGCTCAAAACAGGTACACTGAATTCAATCTAAGTCCCACATGGGTGGCAGGGAGTCTACCACTTGATACACAGCCACCTGACTCTGAGGTTATATATGAACAGAAAGGTGGAATTGGAAATGGATCTTAGACTTTAACCTAAACACTCTGATATGGTATGTGGGCAATCTGGTGTTGTCTTATCCATTATGCCATATGCCACCCCACTTGAGACATTTGAATAGCTGTCTCAGGAAAAGCAAATTATACTTATTTTCTATGACCCCATTAATAAAGTTGCAGGGTCCCCATATTGTGGAAAACATTTTGTAGCATTTAGCAGCTATTTATTGTTTGCCTTTTCTCATAATATATTCAAGGGGCCGGCACTGTGGTGTAGAGGGTAAAGCCGCTGCCTGCAGTGCCGGCATCCCGTATGGGTGTTGGTTCAAGTCCTAGATGTTCTACATCTGATAAATGTCTCTGCTATGGCCTGGGAAAGCAGGAGAAGATGGCCCAAGTCCTTGGGCCCCTGTACTCATGTGGAGACCCAGAAGAAGCTCCTGGATCCTGGTTTCAGATTGGCCCAGCTCTGGCCGTTGCAGCCAATTTGGGGACTGAACCAGTGGATGGAAGACCTGTCTGCCTGCCTCTCCTTTTCTCTGTGTAATTCTGACTTCCAAATAAATAAATCTTTTAAAAAAATTCATATTGTTCTCCAACAATCAGAAATGCCCAATATCCAACTGGCCTACCTTTTGACATACTGGATTCTCCTTCACTGAAGTCACCTATAAAAAATGACTGTCAATGGGAAAGACAATATTCCCTGAATGGATTATAAAACAGACTTAATGTTTCAGCAGATCCTTTCTGGTCATAAAATTCTGGTTTTATACTATTTTTATAAAGGCTAACAAAATGGAGTTACATATAATGAAAATCTCAGAATGACAGAAAAGCTATTCTGGACCATGAATGATTTCAATTAATTGCTCACTTAAAGTATTTTTTTCCCTTGGTAAGTATGTCAAATATGACAGAGTTGCACCCCCGGGGATGTTATTTTACAGCTAACAAATGGGAAGGCAACTGTTCTCAAAGTGACTGTTTTGCTTCAGGAATGTGAATCTAAATGTGGAGAGAAGCTACACAGTTCGAGTATCTGTTCTGTTCTGTTGCGTCATGCTTTCCTGTTCCTCATCCTTTTATCCTTCCCCAAATAACATACTTTCTCCCTTGAGGAGTTTATCTGCCCCATTTCCATGTAGGCCTGAGGAAGCTATAATGTGGGTGCTGTAGAAGAAAGCAGTCCTGTAATTCCTAGTCATTGCAACCCATCTCCCTGCTTCTGCCTTCATAGTGACTGGATGAGGGATGGTCATCTATCCTTAGATCCTCTGAGACTTTATCTCTTTTCTCTTAGTTTCAAAAACTTAGATAATATAACCCTTAATTCCTATGTAGCCAAGATTCCTTTTGAAGAAGCAGGGGAAAATCAGAGTAAAACTCATAATCTTGAAGAGCAATGAAGGCCAGAGAGTGAAAAACCATATATTTTATATTGGTAAACTTTCAAAGGCCAGGCCTCCTAGACAAGAGAACAAATACATTTCCATTTTTTTCTTCAGTTTATTCAAATGAGTCTATTTTGTTTTGTTTTGTTTGACAGGTAGAGTTATAGACAGTGAGAGAGAAGCAGAGAGAAAGGTCTTCTTTCTGTCCGTTCACTCTCCAAATGGCCACCACAGCTAGTGTTGCGCTGATCCGAAGCCAGGAGCCAGTTGCTTCTTTCTGGTCTCCCATGCAGGTGCAAGGGCCCAAGCACTTGGGCCATCCTCCACTGCCCTCCTGGGCCACAGCAGGGAGCTGGACTGGAAGAGCAGAGAGCCGGACTGGAAGAGGAACAACCGGGACTTGAACCGGTGCCCATATAGGATGCCAGCGCTGCAGGTGGAGGATTAATCAAGTGAGCTATGGTGCCAGCCCCATCAAATGAGTCTATCTTAGGCAATGTGATCCCTAATACTGACAATAGTATCGATGGTGGTGGTGAATGTCCAAATGACATTCCAATAGGAAGACCTGAATGAATTGGAAGAATGTTAAGTAATGAAGATTGCTTTACCCCTAAGAAACTGTGACAATAATGATGCTTGTTTTTCAATGATGTTTGAACCATCAACCCCTGAATCTTAAGTCATTCTTAGGGATGTTTGAGTTTTAAAGTTTGATAAAAAAAAAAAAAAAATAGAAATTTGGAGTCAATAGTCTGCTAACATTATTTCTAAAGAGCTTACAACATAAAAATTCTTCTGTACTACCACATTTGACATCAAAAAGGACTAGAAGGAATAGTGTATTTTTTGACAAGATGGAAATTTAAAAGCCAAAATGAAACTTAATTTCCCTGTGTCCCTTAAACATCTCATATTAAGCACTGAATGTCTTGAAAATGTAGTGATCCCTCTGGGGCAGCCAAAAGGCAAAGAGGAATTTTGTTGGTGACTTGTTGTTCCAACCAATGATTTCACTTTGTGTGAGAGCAAAGTGCAAGTATAAAGACACTTAATTGAGATGAAGGCACCCACCATTCAGACCAATATTGTGTAAATAGAATATCTGTTGAAGGGTCATTAGTCAATAGGATTTCTCATTAGGAACTAATATAATACTCTAGAATTAACAGAAAGGCAGAGGGCAATGTTTAAGGTTGAAGTGACAGAAAACACATTTAGCAGTAGTAACATTCTGCATTTGAGAATAGGAAACTAGATGTACTATATAAAAATGGCTATGGAAATATTAAGTTATTCTTTTCCCTCCATTCTGAGAATTTGTTACAGTTTCAATGGTCACTGAAATGATCATTGATCCACTGGTATCAGGATTACATAGAGCATATGTGGATGATAGAATCAGGATTTTGTATTGGATATGATAATGACATCATCTGCATGTTTGGCCTGTGATTTACATACATATGTTTGTCATGAACAGATGTCAGAATAGATGTACTATAGAAGACATTTTTGAATGGCTATTTGGAAACAAACAGGAAATTCATTCTAAACACTTCTCTTTTTGTTTTTATATCCACAAACAGACATCTACATTGTTGGAGAGGTTTTCACCAGGTACTGGTAATTAATCTTTAATGAGAGGTTCTGGGCATCAGTTAGCAAAGTGTTTTGGTGAAAAGAAATTTTTCATCACTCTTTAAATCAAGCAGTTTTGGCAATTATTACTCTATCACCAAGTAAAACTCAAGTTATGTTTCCCAGGACAAAGACATGAATAAACTGTCTAAACACATGGATTCTGTATTTGGAAACACTGTTGTGGCAAATGCACACACGACAAAAGGATATATGAGGGAAGGGAGAAAATGAAGCCTAGCAGAAAGGCAGAAGGAAAAATCGACCCAAAACAGAGAAATAACATTTCAAAAATTTGCCTGTGTGAAGTTAAAAAACACAAAACTTTCTGGAAACCAGCTAACATGGAACAATTACAGGCTAATTGCTTACCAATTAGAAACACTAACATGATGTCAATGAGATCTGAAATTGCTGTTATTTTCTGTTTTCATTAAGGTTTTAAAATTATCCTTTTATTCTACTCACTGTTCTTTTCTGGCTACAGCATTTCATTACCTTCCCCTCCCCCATTCTTATGTCTGAAATTATAGCTCAAATTCAAAAGCTTAATTAGGAAATTTTCTAAAGAACTCTGACAACTTCTTCTCAATAGAAAATCTTTTCTCTGAGCAATTTAGTCCATTCAAGAGCAACCACAGCTAAGCTCTCCCTTAATGACTGATATTGTTCTCCTCGAAGGTCCTGTCCTCCTCGGAGTAGTTAATCCTGTTCCTTTGGTAACTTTCTCCCAAACAATTGTTAGAATTTTAAGTTTTTTGCCACCTAAACATACAGAATCTCTGCCAGAAACTATCAACACCTACAAAGTCAATCCACACCAACAGATGAGGTCTGATGTTAAGTTAAAAATATTAAACAGACATGAGAGGCAGTAAGCTCTGTCAGCACAGGATTCCCCAGAGCTAACCCTGTTTGTCATTTGCCCCGTCACTGCCACCTTCTCTTCCCACTTCCTGGTTACGTACCAAGACACTTTTCTTGACTAAATTTTTGTCAGGCCCCCCGAAGTTCTTTTCTGTTCCTAGTCCTCCACATTGGGTTTCCTTATCTGTTTGCAAGATTCCCGCTAATTCAGATTCCCCCTTCCTTTATATCTGCTCCCCCCTTGATGTCTGATCAAATTCGTGAGCTCCATATTTGATATCTGATCACCAAGGCCTGCGTTTCACTAAAAGGCCTTCTAACCTCTGATGTTTCCTCATAGTAATTTCCCATCCACTGACCCCCACAGTATGCTCCTTGGTTATAAGTCCATACTTACTCCTGTTGTATTCAAAAGTGGATAATATTGTAATCAGGTCTCCCTCCACACTGCAGTTCTTCCCAAATTAAGTCCGTCTTTAATTACTAGCCAGTTTTGACTAACTATCCATTGTACTCCTTTTTCTTCTTCATCAGTAAAACTAAACCCTGGCATGCTTCCTTTTTTTTTTTTTTTTTTTTTTTTTTTTTTTTTTTTTTTTGATATATTTGACAGAGTGAGACAGAGAAAGGTCTTCCTTCAGTTGTTTCACCCCCCCAAGTGGCCAACACGGAGCAATGCCGATCCGAAGCCAGGAGCCAGGTGTTTCCTCCTGGTCTCTCATGTAGGTGCAGGGCCCAAGCACTTGGGCAATCCTCCACTGCCTTCCAGGGCCACAGCAGAGAGCTGGACTGGAAGAGGAGCAACCGGGACTAGAGGGACTAGAACCCGCTACCCATATGGGATTCTGCCGCCGCAGGTGGAAGATTAACTAAGTGAGCCACGGCGCAGGCCCTGCATCCTCCTTTTGTAACCTTTCCCTCCACCTCTGAGTTTAACTTGCAATTTCTATTCTTGAAGACAATGAGTAGGGCTGGACTGTATCAACGCCATATAGCACAAACATGTTGAGCTGAAGACATTGGAGTTTCTGAAAATCCTTCTCTAAGCTGAACCTCTAAAAGAAGTCACCTATCATAGTGCCCCTCCCTAGGAGCTACTCTAACCTATTCTCAGAAAATAATCAGGCACCACTCTCAGAGACACCATCACACAACTGTCCTATCTCCCATCTACTCTAATGGTCCATTTATTTTTCAAAATGATTTTTGTACAAGTGCCATTTTCCCCACTTGCAAGAAATAAGTTTTCTCGGCCGGCGCCGTGGCTCACTAGGCTAATCCTCCGCCTTGTGGCGCCGGCACACCGGCTTCTAGTCCCGGTTGGGGCATCGATCCTGTCCCGGTTGCCCCTCTTCCAGGCCAGCTCTCTGCTGTGGCCAGGGAGTGCAGTGGAGGATGGCCCAAGTGCTTGGGCCCTGCACCCCATGGGAGACCAGGAGAAGCACCTGGCTCCTGCCATCGGATCAGCGCGGTGCACCGGCCGCAGCGCACCTATCGCGGCGGCCATTGGAGGGTGAACCAACGGCAAATGGAAGACCTTTCTCTCTGTCTCTCGCTGTCCACTCTGCCTGTCAAAAAAAAAAAAAAAAAAAAAAAAAAAAAAAAAAAAAAGAAAAGAAAAAAGAAATAAGTTTTCTCCTAAATATCTCTCTGCTCCTGCCCCTCCATTATTCAGATGGCATATAAACCTCAAATTTGAAACATGTAAAGTCAAATTTTTGAATTCCCGTGCATAGATCTATATATAACTGAATTTTAGAAACTTTAAATAAATAATGTTAAGCTGGCTTTAAGAATTTTGTATATTCTATTACTGAACTTTTAAAAGTTATAGGAGAGGTCGGCACTGCAGAGGTATCATATATATATACTCTGTTCAAGTCCTAGCTGCTCCACTTCTGTCCTAGCTCTCTGCTATGGCCTAGAAAAGCAGTAAAAGATTGCCCAAGTTCTTGGGCCCCTGGACCCACATGGGAGACCCAAAAGCAGCAACTGGCTCCTGGCTTCAGATTGGCCCAGCCCTAGCCATTGTGACCATTTGGGAAGTGAACCAGTAGATGGAGGACCTCTCTCTGCAACTCTGCCTTTTAAATAAGTAAAATCTTAAAAGACAAAAGATATGGCAGGAGTTGTTCCTCCCCATCAATAGAATTTCAAGGTCAAGTTTCCCCAGCATTGTACCCACATAGTCACTGCTAGTGTTTAATTTTACGATCATTTATAGTTACATTATTTTAAAAGCTGAGTTTTTTATTTAAAAAAAAAATTTTGTTTGAAAGGCAGAGCTAGAGAGAGAGAGGGATCTTCTATCCACTGGCTCACTTCCCAAATGGCTGCAACAGCGGGGGCTGGGCCACGTGAATTGGGAGCCAAGAGCTTTCTCCAGGCCCCCAACCGGGGTGTAGGGGCTCGAGCACATGTATGTGGGAAGCAGGTCCTGTTATGCCTTTGCCAGGGGCAGGGAAGTAGGAGCAACAAATCCCATTAGTGTGGGGGTTGAGCTGACACCTGTGGTTGGGCCTTCTGGTCACCTGGCTTGCAGCAATGGTAGCGAGGGCCAGAGCCTAGGAGGGTGTCCAGGACATAGATTATGCCACCAATAAGACTTTACCATTGTAAAACAATTAAAAAAAAAAAAACTTACAATGTGTCTGAGACAAAGTATACTCCATAAATATCCACTGAAAGAATAAAGGGATCCTACAAATGAGGGTGTTAATTGTCTCACAGTGAGATTATCAGCTCAGACAGAATGTTGTCCTATCTTCTCATTTCTGATTTTTTCAACTTTTATTTAATAGACATAAATTTCCAAAGTACGACTTTTGGATTATAGCAGATTTTCCCCCTATAACCTCCCTCCCACCCACAACCATCCCATCTCCCACTGCTTCTCCCATCCAATTCTTCATCAAGATTCATTTTCAACTATCTTTACATACAGAAGATCAACTTAGTGTATACTAAATAAAGATTTCAACAGACTGCACCCATCCAGACACACAAAGTAGGGAGTACTGCCTGAGTAGTAGTTTTACTGTTAATTCACATCATACAACACATTAAGGACAGAGATCCCACATGGGGAATAAGTGCACAGTGACTCCTGTTGTTGATTTAACAATTTGACACTCCTGTTCATGGTGTCAGTAATCACCCCAGGCTCTTTTCATGAGCTGCCAAGGCTATGGAAGCCTCTTGAGTTCACCAACTCCGATCTTGTTTAGACAAGGCCATAGTCAAAGTGGAAGTTCTCTCCTCCCTTCAGAGAAGGGTACCTCCTTCTTTGATGGCCCGTTCTTTCCACTGGGATCTCACTCACAGAGATCTTTCATTTAGGTCATTTATTTTATTTTTTTTTGCCATAGGGCCTTGGGTTTCCATGACTGAAATGCTTTCATGGGCTTTTTAGCCAGATCTGAATGCCTTAAGGGCTGATTCTGAGGCCAGAGTGCTGTTTAGCACATCTGCCATTCTATGAGTCTGCTGTGTATCCTGCTTCCCATGTTGGATTGTTCTCTTTTTAATTATATCAGTTAGTATTTGCAGAGACTTGTCTTGTTTATAATGATAGGATTAAGTGTCAAAGGGATCACATAATCAATTATGAACTTAAACTGATCATTTTAACTAGCAAGATGGCATTGGTACATGCCACCTTGATGGGATTGAGTTGGAACCCCCTGGCACATTTCTAGCTCTACCATTAGGGGTAAGTCTGAGTGAGCATGTCCCAAATTGTACATCTCCTCCCTCTCTTATTCCCACTCTTATTTTTAACAGGGATCACTTTTCAGTTAAAATTTAAACACCTAAGAATAATTGTGCATTAATTACAGAGTTCAATCAATGGTATTAAGTAGAACAAAAAAAAAAACTAAGAGGAATAAAATAGTAAGTTGTTTCTCAACATAGAGGACAAGGGCTGATCAAGTCGTTTCTGATTTTTAACTCAGAGCTGAGAAACTTGACTATACAATCAATACAATATGTGGTCTGCAACTTACAACATTACCAACACCCTTTTAAGGGTTTCTATAGCAACAATAAGTGGATTGGCTTATTTCTTTATTAGAGTGTGAAACTAAGGCTTTTTTTAAAAATGGATTTTATCTAACCGGCAGTGTATGTATGAGAGAGAGAGAGTGAGCGAGCAAGCGAGCACACGCAATACAGAGAGAGATCTCTTATCCATTGATAGCAACAGCTACAGCATGGTCAGGCCCAAGCACTTTGGCTGCCTCCACTGCCATTCCAAGAGTATTAATTGCTTTGGAAGTATAGCAGCTAGGATTCTGTTGCTTCAATAATGGTGTGCTAGAGGCAGCAGCTTACGCCAATGTACTACAATGATGGACCCATAAAAATACGCATTTATAGGTAAATTTTACCATTTATTTAGTGGAGTTGTCTTTGATCAGTAGCTTTTACTTTTTGCCATGATAATCTGAATCTTATATTCCTTAGGATACCTAAAATAAACTGTTTATTCTCATATGTAGACTTAGATTTTAGAAAGAGTGGAAGCATGAAAACCTAAGGCAACAGTAATGTCTTATTTACCATTTTCTAGTTACCTAGTAATTGCTAATCATACACACAGCCTAAGTTAACAGAGTACATGAAAAAGTCACCATTACTATTATTACTCATTAGAAGGTGTAATGCTTGAAATCCACTAATTTTTATATTTCTCATGTATCTTCTGACAGGTTTCTCAAATTCTTAGATATGACAATAACTTGAAGAATTACTATTACCACAGTTTTTATTTTTTTTAAATTTTTTATTTGAGAGGTAGAGTTATGGACAGTGAGAGGGAGAGACAGAAAGCTCCTCCATCTGCTGGTTCACTCCCCAAATGGTCACAACGGCCAATCAAGTCAGGAGCCAAGAGCTTCCTCAGGGTCTCCCACATGAGTGCAAGGGCCCAAGCACTTGTGCGACCTTCAACTACTTTTCCAGGCCCTAGCAGAGAGCTGGACTGAAAGAGGAGCAGCCAGGACACTAACTGGTGCTTATATGGGATGTCAGCACTGCAACAGGAGGATTAACCTACTGCACCACAGTGTCGGCCCCACCACAGATTTTCTTCAAGGAATGCCCCCAATGTCACAGAATCTAACATATTAGGAGAACAGCTAACATTTATTTAGGCCCTATGAATTTTCAGTTGTATTGCTTGATTTAATTTCACAAGAATGTTGGGGGTTAGAAATCCCTCATTTCAGCCGGCGCCGCGGCTCAATAGGCTAATCCTCCGCCTAGCGGCGCCGGCACACCGGGTTCTAGTCCCGGTCGGGGCACCGATCCTGTCCCGGTTGCCCCTCTTCCAGGCCAGCTCTCTGCTGTGGCCAGGGAGTGCAGTGGAGGATGGCCCAGGTCCTTGGGCCCTGCACCCCATGGGAGACCAGGAGAAGCACCTGGCTCCTGCCATCGGATCAGCGCGGTGCACCGGCCGCAGCGCGCTACCGCGGCGGCCATTGGAGGGTGAACCAACGGCAAAAGGAAGACCTTTCTCTCTGTCTCTCTCTCTCACTGTCCACTCTGCCTGTCAAAAAAAAAAAAAAAAAAAAAAAAAAAAAAAAAAAAAAAAAAGAAATCCCTCATTTCAAAGGAGGAAATAGAAGTGTCCATGGTCTAAGTAATTTATTTAAGGTTGCTTACAGTGGGTCTTAAGAGAATTCACAAGTTTTAACTACAGTTAAATTTTTAAGCAATTTAACTAGCATATCCTCCTTGTAGCTAATGACTTCTGATTTTATAACAATAGACAAGTAAATAGGTCACCTCTTCTAGGAATGGGGCAGTTGAGAACTGTTAAGTTGCAGCTTAAACAAGCTGTTTTACCAGCTGTGTTTCCTATTGAGAGACCAATTCAGCAAAATAAGAATCTCCTTCCAAGATAAGAACATTCCAATGTGATTAAACTTGGGGAAAAAAACCACAATTCAGAGAAGTAACTGTTTTACATGAGTATATCTTCCAAAGAAACTATCAGTCCAGCGTGTTGCAGCTTAAGCAGTTCTAGCCTCTGGAGGAAGTATAAATCATTGATGAAGGAAATAGAGTAAACAAGGCTACAATGAATTAAGTAGCTATTTAGGAGCTGTCCTAGTTTGTTATCTGTACTCTAGCACAATAAAAGGACACAGAAAAGAATTAAAGTGGAAACAAGCCATAGTGTTACTTACTAAAGGATCATACAAAATAATTCCAGACAGATTAAAAGAAACTGAGAGCAAAGGTCTCTAGGGAAGGTCCTCACTATAGGAAAGAGATGTGTGACAAGGCGGAGTGGACTACTGGTCAACACGCACATTATTGATCAACAAAGGTTAGGTCAAGACAAGGGACTTGTCAACTAACCCACAAGAAATCTTGAGCTGTGAAAAACAGACATACTGGGGCCTGGGCTGTGGAATAGCAGCTAAAGCCGCTGCCTGCAGTGCCAGCATCCCATATGTGCGCCAATTAGAGTCCTGGCTGATCCACTTCCAATCCAGCTCTCTGCTATGGCCTGAGAAAGCAGTGGAAGATGGCCCAAGTCCTTGGACCCCTGCACTCCTTTGGGAGACCTTGAAGAAACTCCTGGCTTTGGATTGGCTCAGCTCTGGCTGTCGTGGCATTTGGGGCATGAACCAGCGGATGGAAGACCTCTCTGCCTCTGTAACTTTGCCTCTCAGGTAAAATAATTATTAATTTTTTTTTTTTTTGACAGACAGAGTGGATAGTGAGAGAGAGAGAGACAGAGAGAAAGGTCTTCCTTTGCTGTTGGCTCGCCCTCCAATGGCCGCCGCGGCCAGTGCACCGTGCTGATCCGAAGCCAGGAGCCAGGTGCTTATCCTGGTCTCCCATGGGGTGCAGGGCCCAAGCACTTGGGCCATCCTCCACTGCACTCCCGGGCCACAGCAGAGAGCTGGCCTGGAAGAGGGGCAACCGGGACAGAACCCGACGCCCCGACCGGGACTAGAACCCGGTGTGCCGACGCCTGCCTAAATAATTTTTTTAAAAGGAAAATAGAGGTATAAGATCCTTCAAAGGCTTTAAAATTTATTATCTCAAGTGGCTGAAAACAAAAAGTTGTAATTGTACAAGAAACCACAAAATGACATATTAACAAACTTTTTTAAAAACGGCTTTCATAATTCTTCCTGGTTATTAAAGGGATCAGATAATAAATTGCTATCAATGAGGGGAACATATTTTCTGTGTATTATTTTACATAGAAGTTCTTACCTATATGCCTACATTTATATTTTATTGGAAGTATATAAGGATGATTCAAACAGCTTACAAAAATGGAAGTAGAAGGTAACATGTATTGATACTTTAAAGCCTCTTCATGTATTTACCACCAATATGTTTACCATGCAATATGATGACCAACACTTTAACTTATTGGAATAAACTGCTATAAAAGTAATTTTTAAATGAGTATTACTTCAATGAATGAATGTGTTTAAAATATGTAATTATTTCTCCTTACTAGGCATTTTTGTTTCTCTATGGAAAAAACTATTTTGCATTCAATTTTATGCACATCAATTATTTTGAAACCCGACATTTTTTTACAAAATTGTTGAGTTTTTTGACCTAGTGTAAACAAACTGCCAATTAAAACACCTGCTTCTCGCAACCGACAGAATGGGAAAAAATATTTGCAAACTATACTACAGATAAAGGGTTGATAACCAGAATCTACAAAGAAATCAAGAAAATCCACAACGACAGAACAAACAACCCACTGAAGAGATGGGCCAAGGACCTCAACAGACATTTTTCAAAAGAGGAAATCCAAATGGCCAACAGACACATGAAAAAATGTTCAAGATCACTAGCAATCAGAGAAATGCAAATCAAAACCACAATGAGGTTCCATCTCACCCCAGTGAGAATGGCTCACATCCAGAAATCTACCAACAATAGATGCTGGAGAGGATGTGGGGAAAAAGGGACACTAACCTACTGTTGGTGGGAATGCAAACTGGTTAAGCCACTATGGAAGTCAGTCTGGAGATTCCTCAGAAACCTGAACATAACCCTACCATACAACCCAGCCATCCCACTCCTTGGAATTTACCCAAAGGAAATTAATTTGGCAAACAAAAAAGCCATCTGCACCTCAATGTTTATTGCAGCTCAATTCACAATAGCTAAGACCTGGAACCAACCCAAATGCCCATCAACAGTAGACTGGATAAAGAAATTATGGGACATGTACTCCATAGAATACTATACAGCAGTAAGGAACAATGAAACCCAGTCATTTGCAACAAGATGGAGGGATCTGGAAAACATCATGCTGAGTGAATTAAGCCAGTCCCAAAGAGACAAATATCATTTGTTTTCCCTGATCGGTGACAACTGAGCACCAAAGGGGAAACCTGTGGAAGTGAAATGGACACTATAAGAAACAATGACCTGATCAGCTTTTGTCCTGACTCTAGATGTACAATGTAATACTTTATCCTTTTTAGTATTTGTTGTTGTTGTTGTTGTTGTTGTAGTACTATTGGTTGAACTCTGTAATTAACACACAATTATTCTTAGGTGTTTAAATTTTAACTGAAAAGTGATCCCTGTTAAATCTAAGAGTGGAAAAAGAGAGGGAGGAGATGCACAATTTGGGACATGCACAATCAGTCTTGCCCCAAATGATGGAGTTAGAAATGTGCCAAGGAATTCCAATACAATCCCATCAAGGTGGCATGTACCAATGCCATCTCTCTAGTCCAAGTGATCATCTTCAGTTCACATTCGATGGCTTGGATAGGTCTAAGAAACAAAGGGATCACACAAACAAGACAAGTGTCTGCTAATACTAACTGATAGAATCAAAAAGGGAGAGAAAGATCCAACATGGGAAGCGGGATACACAGCAGACTCATAGAATGGCAGATGTCCTAAACAACACTCTGGCCTCAGAATCAGCCCTTAAGGCATTCGGATCTGGCTGAAGAGCCCATGAGAGTATTGTAGGCATGGAAAGCCAAGATACCATGGAAAAGAAAAAAAGAAGAAAACCTAAATGAAAGATCTCTGTTAGTGAGATCCCAGTGGAAAGAACGGGGCCATCAAAGAAGGAGGTACCTTTCTCTGAAGGGAGGAGAGAACTTCCACTTTGACTGTGACCCTATCGGAATAAGATCAAAGTCAGCGAACCCTAAAGGCTTCCATAGCCCTGGCAACTCATGACTAGAGCCTAGGGAGATTACTGACGCCATGAACAGGAGTGTCAAATTGTTAAGTCAGCAACAGGAGTCACTGTGTACTTACATCCCATGTGGGATCTGTCCTTAATGTGTTGTCTAATGTGCAGTGATGCTATAACTAGTACTGAAACAGTATTTTTACACTTTGTGTTTCTGCGTGGGTACAAACTGATGAGATCTTTACTAATTATATACTGAATCGATCTTCTGTATATAAAGATAATTGGAAATGAAAAAAAAAAAACCTGGTGTTAAATTGGAAATGGCATAGAAAATTAATTTTTAAAAAAATATTATGTAGGATCTCTGCCTTTAATGTGCTGTACACTCTTATTTAATGCTATAACTAGTACTCCAACAGTATTTTTTTTTTTCACTTTGTGTTGCTATATGGGGGCAAACTGTTGAAATCGTTACCTAATATATACTAAACTGATCTCTTGTATATAAAGAGAATTGAAAATGAATCATGATGTGATTGGAAGGGGAGAGGGAGCGGGAAAGGGGAGGGTTGTGGGTGGGAGGGAAGTTTTGGGAGGGGGAAGCCACTGTAACCCATAAGCTGTACTTTGGAAATTTATATTCATTAAATAAAAGTTTAATAAAAAAATAATTTAAAAAAATAAAAAATAAATAAATAAAACACCTGCCTCTCATGTTGGAGGGCCTGGGTTGGAATTCCCATTTTTGTTCCTCATTCCAGTTCCCTTCTAAACCTGACTCTGGGAGGAGTAGGTAATGGCTCAAGTAATTAGGCTCCTGCTACTCACGTGGGAGACCCGCAGTACAAGAAAAGAGACGGGCTCCACTAGTCCTGTCTTCCTCCCTGATGTAGCTCCTAGGTGTCTGGTACCAGACAATGGGCTGTGACTAACCCCTGGAGTTTAAGGAGACAGGATGTTGAGAGAGGAGCTGAGACCCCCACAGAGAGAGAGGATGAGGATGAGCCAGAACAAAAGCAGGGAGAGCCGAGCAAACTCTTAGGTACAGGTAGAGAGCCCAAGTCAGAGGGTGAATGTCAAGTTCCCAGGGAAAATTGTTGGAAAAGTTCCATATGGTTTCCTTCTCAAACTCAAGACAGACATGGCTTGGCTGTCTCACATTAGTTTTCATGTCAAGAATGTGGTAGATCAAGAATATTTCTGCACGTGGATAAAATGACTTGAGAACTTTCCAGGAGATCTCACATATTTTGCTGCCTCCTTTATTCTGTTGTCTACCCAAAAAGACTGACATACCCGGCTTTCTGTTTTGATTCCAATTGCTGTTGTTACCCCCAACCTTCTCTAATTGTAGATACTTTGCGATTTCCAGGAAGAGAGGATGAGTACAAGCTGGACAAGTAACCACTAAAATCCACTTTGCACAGAACCTGGCACTGGGTCAACAAATATGTAATGAGATCATGAGAGATATCAATCCACATTAATGGCAGTGGCCCAAACACTTGGGCCGTCTTATGCTGCTTTTCTCAGGCTATTAGCAGAGAGCTGGATTGGACACAAACTGGTACCCATATGGGATGGTGGTGGCTTTACCCGCTATGCCATAATGCTGGCCCCAGGCTGCTACTTTTAACAGACATTCAGATCTGAGAATTTCATCTTAACATCAGCTCCACACATGCCTGCTGGAACTGACTAGGAGCATAAACATTCTATACTCCAAGTATTTGCAAAAGGGTCATCATTAACCAAGTATGCTATCTAAGATTCCCTATTGCAAAAGGTATGCAATATTCATCAAACTCCCCCAGTCACAGAATTTAATGATTAGAATTTCTCATGACACAATCAGATTGCCAGAAAAGAACTCACCCTGGTTCACATGCCTTTATAGTCTTTAACATTTTCAGCAACCAGTTGCAACATCTCTTCCCAGACCATAGGATGAATAAATTTGAATTGGGTTTCCAATAAAAAGAATGTGAAAAAGTCAATTGTCTTGGAAAAGAACAAAAATTCAATTTTGTGAGTTTCTAATTTAAAAGATATCAAGCACAGCACAGCAGATTTGCAAGCCTGGATTTTTATATATCAATTTTTGATAATAGGGGCCAGCGCCTTGGCGCAGTAGGTTAATCCTCCACATACGGTGCCACCATCCCATATGGGTGCCATTTCTAGTCCCAGCTGCCTCCTCTTCCAATCCAGCTCTCTGTTATGGCCTGGGATAGCAGTGGAAGATGGCCCAGGTGCTTGGGCCCCTGCACCCGCATGGGAGACCAGGAAGATACACCTGTCTCCTGCACAGCTGCAGTCATTGTGGCCATTTGGGGAGTGAACTAAGGAAGACATTTCTATCTCTCTCTCTCACTGTCTGTAACGCTACCTCTTAAATAATACATCTTTAAAATAAATAAAATCTTAAATAAAATCTTTAAAAAATGTTGGTAATACAGCAAGCTTTGATGTTATTGGATATTCAAGTGAGTTTATTTTTTTTTTTATAACAGTGGAAATTATGAGTCAGATTAGGTCTTTCCCTTATCTTGAACAGTGGGCAAATCATCTAAGTCATATCCAAAGTGCGATAAAAATGAATGCGAGGAAATTAACCTAGCTATCTAAGATTAAAGTCTAGTAAATAAATAAAAAAAAAAACTTGCTGGGGCTGGAACTGTGGTGTATCTGCCTGCAATGCCAGCATCCCATATGGGTGCCAGCTAGAGGCCCAGCTGCTCCACTTCTGATCCTGGGAAAGCAGCACAGGCAGTAGGAGATGGCCCAAGTGTTTGGGCCCTTGCACTCACTTGGGAGATCCAGAAGAAGTTGTTGGCTCCTGGATTCCTATCAGCCTAGCTCCTCTGACAGTTGAGGACTTTTGGGGAATGAACCAGCGGATGGAAGACCTTTATCTCTGCTCTCCCTCTGTAACTCTCCCTCTCAAATAAATAAGGTCTTTAAAAATTTTTGCTGTATATGGGTTTAATGGTCATCTTTCCATAGGATTATTTTTCATAGCCCTTGCCTATATTACTACTTAAGTAGGCTCTTTTTATTTTTAATTTGATGATCTTTTTTGGTGTTGCATTAAGCCCTTGACTGTAATGTTAATCAAAAATATCTAAAAACTAAAAAAAAAAAAAAAAAAAAAAAGGAAGAAAAGGTAAGAAAATAAAGGAAGAAAGCAAAGATGAGAGAGAGAGAGGGAAAGAAGGAAGAAGGGAGGGAGAGGAAGAAGGGAGGGAATATCATTCTTTGAATTGTATCTGAGAATGACATGGAATATGTTCTTTGTATTCATATTGCATTAATATAAAGTATCAGAGAAATTATAAAAATAATTCAAATTCTAAGTGAATTCATGTTAATATACTCTTATAAATGTGGTAATAAAAATTGACCTTACATTAAAAAAAGTTAGATATATATGTTGCCTTATTGTAAAATGGCTTACAGAGACATTAAATAGCACAAGTTTAAAATGTTTATTCTAGGGACATTTCCAGTGAGACTATAAATATGTATGTGATCCACCTTCATCACCTTGCAGTTATTTAACAGTAAGGGGATTAATTTATCAGTGGCAACAAAATTAGTGTTGAGAATCTCCTGTTCATGAGGGAAAATGACTACCCAAAGCTTGTAATAAAATGCTCGTGCACGTGTGAGGTATGGTTTGTCCAATAACTTGTGTGTCACATACAGAAAATAAACAAGAAGTGAGAGACACTATGGTATTCATGAGCTGACACTCCTCCCTTAACAAGTACTATTCTCAACCATCAAAATTCAATTTTTTAATCAATTATGAGGGACTACCATAATCAAAAATGCAGTATTAGTAACATGTAACAAAGAGAATCTATTTCAATTTTGTCATATAAAGTCCAGTATTAAGCAGTTCTTTCTCTCTCAAGCATCTCAATCTAAGAAAATTAACTTAAATTTTTTATCACAGCTTAACATCAGTAGAAGAGACATTTATCACAAAAAGGGTAAGAATCAGACTAAATCTCATAATTCTTAAACACAAAACAGGACTACTGATTCAATAAGGAATGGGAGAAAGCACAGTATCGAGGTATCAAACTATCTTAAAGATAGAAAGATGTTTAACAAGTAAAGGTATATTTTATAGCAAATAATTTGACATGTATAATCAAACTGAATTTTATACTTATGCACTGTAAAATATCATACAAATATGAATAATAGTATATAAAACTATTCATAAATTATCAAAATATATTGAACTTTCATATATGGTTATATATTTACCACTCAATTTACTTTCCATTCTTTAGTAAAATCCTACAAATTGTATCTCAGACTATTTTTTTTTCCATTCCTGAAGAAATCCGTATTCTTTAGTGTTACTCAAGTGGCAATCAGTTGTTTCAGTTTACAAATGGTTTTAACTTACATTTTCTTCATCTTCCTGTATCACAGACTTCCAAGTCATAATATTCCTTTCCCTGCATATAAAGGACATCATTACATTTCCCTTTAGTTTAATTATTCTAATCAGAAGTCAGCTGAAAATCTGTTTTCACTGAAAGCAGTAACTCTTGCACCCATGTAATACTGAAAATATTCTGATGTTGGATTTCAGTCTTTCTAATGTACCAATTGTATATGTGTGTAGTAGAATAGCAGCACAAACGGTGGTACGTGGTACCCAGATTTCCACTCCAGAATTGAAGTATGTTTCAGTAATTTTCTGAGAGTGTTGGCAACCAGTGATACTCATTGAGCTTATCTTTAGGACCCTAGATGATGATCCCCACTGTTCTTAAGAGTTACTCACATTCAGTGCCTAAGTAACACAGACATGAGGACTTTTCTCCCTTCCTCCAAATATGACCAACCCAAAAGTTACTATTCCAGGAGATTGGTTGATGCCTTTAAAACACTGCTTCAGTTCAACTTCTTCCTGTCACTAGTCCTGATAGCTCTACTCTCCCTCAGCTGGCCATCTCAAGAACATTTCCCAGCAGACTTCAGTATGCATCCACCTCAAATTCTGTTCCTAGGGAAAACTAAAGTGGAGCAGAATTTGCCTTTTGTTTTTATACAGCTCAAGGACTGCAGTGATCCTTGATTCTATAGTGCAGTATTTTTGATAACATTGAAAGTGTGTATACTACTATAGTCTTAACTTCTTTCCATTCTAGTCCTTTTCTGCTATTCAGGCAGTAACACAAATACATACAAGAATGAACTTTTATGGTTCCCAAATACATATGGTGTGCATATGTATAAAACATTTTTCTCAGATAAAGACAGATGGAGAAATGAAGGGCATATTTTATTAGGATTGTACCTATGAACTACATTGAATATGTTGTCTTTGTATATTTTTCATGTTACTATAATAATAAAGTATCAAGTGATACCATAAAAATACATTTTTATCCTTTTTCAGTCTGGATAATTTCTACTCACTTTTCTCCCAGTTCACTAATATTATATAGTGTGTTCAAATGTAAAACCATCCATAGGATGGAAATTTACCAATGAATAATTACTAAGCTTTTCTCTGGACATTTATCACAAAACTATTTTTAGACAACAAGAAAGACCTATAATGTCTAGAGAGGACAATGTGGGAAATAATTCTTTCAAATAAACTGTCATTATTTATAGAATTCAATAAAATGCCATTCTCAAAATAAAATATTCAAATATAACACAAATAGAACTTAAACATACAAAAATCTCATTTGTTTGCATTCTAAAAATGCAAAAATAATCCGTAGTTGTGAAAGTAAGGAAATTAATTTTGAAGCATTTGCAGAGTTAGAATTGGGGGAGGTATAACAGTAGCAAAATTCTTGGAAATTGATATGGGTGTTGATTAAATAGTCTTTGTAATCACTCAATGAACTGCACATGGTTGTGCATTTTTCTGTGTCTATTTTAGTAGTATACATGTTAAACACTAAAATAGAGACAAAAAATGACAAAACATCATGTAACTGGCATAAAATAGCCTGCCCATAAATCAAAGATTTCTTAATGACTATTGAAAGATTTTAAGAACTATGTTAAAATTCGATTTTAAGAACAATTTGGTAAGTTTCACTGCAATAATTTGATTTCCCCTATCATTCCATATATTAAATTGATTTCATGACAGATTGAAGGTGTAAATATAGTGAAAAACATTTGAAGGCTTAACTTGTACAAACTCCCCAAAATTAAAACCCATCAGCAAAAAGATACTGAAATATATATTTATATAAAACATAATTATATATATAAAATCTCCAGTAGAATGATATTCACAGTAGCAATAATAAAGTAGATAAAGGGGTTTCTGAGCAAACTGATTTAATGGTTTGAAAACACAAGCCAAATATTTAACTAGGGCAACATCTCTAAATTTATAAAGAAAACTCTCATCATATGCTGGTGGAATAATTGGATAAAAAATCTGGAAACTTTTGAAGCACTAGTAAATATAAATACTTCTCAGTTCACTTTTAAGGTTATATTCCATATAACTTCTATCAGTTGTTTATCTAGAATATATGTGAAGGAATAGCAGCCTTGTTTATAAAACAGCTAGAAACAATGCAAATATCCATTAATGGCTAAATGGAGAAATAAATTTGCATCTGTGTATATAATTGAGGACTACATAGCAGACCAAATGAATAAATTGAAGCTACATGTGATCAAATAGATGAATCCCAAAATAACAGAGGAGTAAAACCAACAATCACAAATACATGCAAAATTGTTATAGTAGTATACGTTTAAAATATTAAAAACTAAAAATACTATTTAGTAATGCATCCACACAGTGATTATAAAGAAAAATAGACAATTAAATATTTAAAAACAATATTTACTGACAGAATTACATTGAGGGGTCAAGAAAACAATTTATCCCTAAGCTTCTAGGGGTATCAAACCTTCCATTTCTGCTGGTGTTCTTCTTTAACACAATGCTGTAAACCATTGTTATGTATTCTATATTTCATTTAAACATTTTAGAGCAAGATTAGGACATAAGAGATAAATACAAAACTTCAAAACACTTTTGAGATACGTTTGCTATGATGCAATATAGAGAGCAGCTACAGATGAAAGAAAATGTTTAAGTTTGATTTATTTATTTTGAGAGGCAGAAGAACAGAAAGAGAAACAAACATGGAGTTTTTAATCTGTTGGTTCTCTTCCCAAATGTCTACAATGGCTGTGGCTGTCCCAGGTCAAAACCAGGAGGTGGGAACTCCCACAAGGTTACAGACAAAGCATCCACTTGAATCATCACCTGCTGCTTCCCAAAAAGTATGGTAGCAGGAAGCTGGAATCCTGATATAGGAATTCCAAGTGGGTTTTAGAATCCTAGGCCAAAAGACTGTTCTATGCTATTTTATTTTCTATTTTTAAAAATATTTATTTATTTGAAAGGCAGAGTAGCAGAGGGAGAGAATGAGGGAGAGAATTAGACAGATTTTCTATCCCTTAGTTTACTTCCCAAATGGCTGCAGCAGTTATAGGTGGGCCAGGCCAGTTAGGAGCCAAAAACCGCATCTTGGTCTCCCACATAGAGGCAGGGCTGAAATATTTTAGGCATCTTCCACTGCCTTTTCTGGCCCATTAGCAGGAAGCTATTTCAGAAGCAGGGCAGCAGGAACTTGAACTGGTGCTCTAATGCGGGATACCATCAACACAAAGGATTGCTTAACCCCTGTGCCACAATACCAGTCCCCCATTTTTTCTATTTTTAGTATCTCATTGCCATTTTTATTTGTAAGCCAGACACATACTTTCTCTTCATTGATTCATTCCCCAAATACCAATGCCATGTGTGTGGCAGGCACCCTAGCACCCTATCGCCTCCCAGTAGGTCCGTTTTTGGGAAGGTGTAATTGAAGCAGGATAGGGTCAACTGCTGCATCACACTCACCCCATTTCCTTTTTAACCAGCATGATTCTATCATGTTTGAAGGATGTTATACATGGTACAGTAGAAACTGACATAGGAGACAAATTGTAATTACTAAAGAGAGTAGCTGAGTGCTGATAGATTTCAGAGAAAATAAAAATTGATTTTAGAGAAAAGAAATTAAGAAAGTTGCCTTGGTTCTCTAGCTTTTAAGTTGCAAAGCTGGGATATTAGCCCTCTCTTATCTGGATTCTACTTTTGGTATCTAGTTTCACTTCCTTAATCCCTTCCCTAGTTCTTATTTTTGCTTTTAGAATAACAATAATAATTGCTGCTTTGCTCTCCTGTTACTTCATAACATCCAAGGTTTTAAGTGGCAGTTTCTTCCATGAGACTAAGCCTTTGGATTCTTTTCCATGTGGCTCTGGACTACTGAGTGATATCAGATACACCCTTAGTGTCAGTAGCTGTAGTTCTTTCCTCACTCATAATTAGAGAGTGAATAATATACAGAGTGAATATGAATTGAACCTTTAGCCTCAGACCTGAGTCTGAATCTGACTCTTTCATTTCCTACTGGACCATAAGTACATTTCTAACCCTCACTTTCTTTATTCTTAACATGAAAGCACCAGCTCATCAAGTACTGTGGGGACTAGCCTACCTCAGAGAGCGGTGAAGATGAAATGCCATTGTTCAGCACATACTAAGTTCACAATAACTCACTATTTTTCATAAAGCTGAACACATTCACTGACTTTTGAGAATAGGATGATCTGGGGTATCTCACATTTACTTGGAATGAGGAACAAGGAATGTGTGGTAACTAGACCAAGCTGCCTATTATTTCTACATACTAACTCAAAAGAGGGTATTTGCCTTCAAATTCAGAGTATTTAAGTCTAAAGACAAAGACTACATTTATATAATAGTTACTAAATCCAGAAGATTATTTATAAATTAATGATTTGAAAATGAATAATCATTTCATTGATATTGAATGTTCCCCTTTTACATGTAAATTCAACAATAAAGCTTTTGGATTCAGCTAACTTTTTACCTTAAGATTTATTTATTTACTTGAAAGGTGGAGATATGGAGAGAGTAGACAGTGGAGAGAGACAGATCTTCCATCTGCTGGTTCACTCCCCAAATGGCCACAATGGCCCGGGCTGAACCAAACCAAAGCTAGGAACAAGAGCTTCTTCAAGGTCTCCCATGTGGGTGCAAGGGTCCAAGGACTGGGGCCATCTGCTGCTGCTTTCCTAGGCTCATTAGAACAGAGTTGGATTGGAAGTGGAACAGCTGGAACTCAAAGCAGCGCCCAGATGATGGCACTATAGAGACTTAGCCTTCTAAGCCACAGCACAGCCTGATAACTTTAAATTACAAACATCTGAAATAAAACTTCTCTTTGCCTTCTCGATTTTCATAGCCGAAATTAACATCTTTTTAGTGAAAGATACTGCTATGTCTTCTGAAAAATAATGAGTAGATAGAGGAAAAAAAATAATTCGAAAAGAATGAGTCTTCCTTCATGGATCCCTAAAAAGGCCTGTGGATATGATGAATTAAACACTAAATATCTCTGCCTTTGTTTTCTAACAAGGTATCCTCTTTTTTATGCATCTTTATTCGGTCCTTTGTACACTTCAAATGAGAAACTCTGCTATGTACATATGTAAATAGATCCCAAAGATGATACAGTGATTTATTTTAGCCAGTCATTGAAAGTAGATACTAATTTTGAAATAGAATGGAAAAAATTGTACAAAATAGACAAGTTGTGGCTGCAAATGTGAAAGGCTAAGCCTTGTGCTGAATTGGAAATGTTCAACTATGAAAAGCAAGAACAAATGAGTCCTATCTGTGTATGAAATCAGTTCACCTATATTCTTTAAAGCCATCTGAAATATAAATAAGCCCATTCTTTCTCCTTAGTACTCCATGTGGCTGGGATAAAGACCAATTATGATAAAGGGTAAAAAGCAGCAATATAAATCATGAAGTACTTTATAAAGATAAAAGCATTGCTCTATGTGGATAATCAGTTCTTTTATCTTCGAATTCATATCCATTTCCTAAGGGCAGGAATTTGAAGAAAGGAATGGTGACTTACTTTCAACATTCCTTGACTTCTCTCAGACTCGTTCAACTTGTCTCAAAATACATTTTCAGGATTCCAGCAAAGGTAGGAGTATCCCATAAACCAGTAAACATTGTGTCCTGTGCCACTAGTTCAGATGAGTAGGTGTCTATTGCTGTGTGAACAGACTCAAAGTAGGCATTTGACTCAATTCTAAAAGAGTCCTAATAAAGATGTGGGCTCGTAAAGTCTACTTGTGTTTCCACATGTTGATTTCTAGCATGGTAAAAAATCTAGGTAATAACTTATCCCAATACTTTTAGAACTGATGCTCTTGGGATGCATATTTGGAATTGGAGTATTTGTCATCATGTTTCTAATCCATACTGCACTCTCATAGAACTCTCATAGAACATGCACTCTCATAGAACATGACTTGGTAAGGCTAAAATCTTTACCTAAGGTGCTTTTTCTAAGAGCTTACTAGGAGTTCTACTAGTAAGCATCTGATGGAAAAGCCTTCTGTGTACCAAAGCACTGGAGAGGAGGATTGAAAATGATAGAGAAATCTTTTCTCCAATAATCTGGTGATAAATCATAGCATCTGAAATGCTTTACGATTTTGTTATGGAAATAATGATCTTATTCTAAATGGATTACAATGCACCAGACACTGTTCTGTTTTTATTTCCTTACTTTGCACATACATAAATGTCCCATTACAATAGATGAAACTTACTTAATGTTGACATGAATATGTTTTTAATGAAAATTTGATATATTTTGTCTGTTCTTAAAGTAATTTTTCTTCTTTTAGTCTGTTGGAGGGAAAATAAAAAAAAAAAAAACTATTATGCTAGGCAGAAATTCCAGAGTCTTTTTTTCCTACAAGATTTTTCTTCATATATTTTCCCCTGACATTTTAGACATTCTAACAACCCAGGGACTGCTACAGAGTTGAGAGAAGTGAAGTTGTACTGAAAGTCAGAAATGGATTTCTGTCAGTCACCTAAATACTGCTTTCAAAAGAAAAGTAATTGTATTTAAAAACTGAAAAGGCCATCTTAATTACCAGTTAAATGGTGCTTTCATTTTTCTTAAAAAAACTCACAGCAAAAACTATTGAGTCTTGACTAGGTTAAACCCAATGAATTGAAGGGAAGAAATTTATTTCTCCAGATTTTGATTGGTGGCAAAAATGGTAGACGTTATAAGCCAATAAGTGAGATAGAACCCCTATAATGTAAAGGCAGGACCCAGCCTCTCATCTGTCTTTCTTAGTGCAAGGTATTCTTGCCTGTCCTTTATCAAAAGAAATTTCTGAATAGAGTGACACAGCTGGCCCAACAAGATTCTAATCACTAAAGAAGTCATTTGCTTCTCCAATAGGTTACACTATCAGCCAGTATTGTTGGAGCGGTTTGTTTAGGTGAATTCCAGGTTTAGGCAGGGGAAGTCCAGGATTCGGGAAAAGGTAACAACCAATAATATGTAGTGCCCCAGACCAACTGGAGCCTACCTGGCCATCACAAGAATTTTCTATAGAGCATGGCATCACCAAATAATCAGAGAAAGATCACATGCACCACCTATCAACTGGCAATTTGGACATGAGCTGATCATGCACCGCTTAGCTCCAATGTCAGTCCATAAGAACGTTACCCCAAGCTCCTTAGGAGCTCAGGAATTAGGCAATAGTTACCAAGCTCCTTGCCTGGCACTTTGCAATTAATACCTGCTTTCTTCCAGCTCCCCTATGTCAGTAATTGTCTTTCTACACATTGGAAGGGCAGACTCAAGTATGGAGGTTCTATAGAAACACCAACTTTAGGGTGGTATTTTTATGTAAAATAGATATTTAAAATTGAGGTTTGAGCTAATAGTAGAGACAAAATGCTATGAATCTTTGAAGACAGAAGAGGACAGGAGAGGATTATTAACTGACTTTGCAGGTTAGAAGAACTTAATTTGCTTTAACAGACTAGAGTAAGCACCTATAGAAGAGAGTAGCAACAAAAAGCATGGTTCTCCTAGAGAAGTTACAAAATCATGGGCTGATTGCACATGGTCCAGAGGAAGATGAGGCCAGCCTAGAAGCCAAAGCAACAATATAAGTTTTTAAAGATTTTTATTTATGTATTTGACAGGTAGAGTCATAGACAGTATGAGAACGAAAGAAAGGTCTTCCCTCCATTGGTTCACTCCCCAAATGGCTGAACAGCCGGAGCTGTGCTGATCCAAAGCCAGGAGCCAGGTGCTTCCTCCTGGTCTCCCACGTGAGTATAGGGGCCCAAGTACCTGGGCCATCCCCCACTACCTTCCCGGGCCACAACAGAGAGCTGGACTGGAAGAGGAGCAACCAGGACTAGAACCGACACCCATATGGGATGCCAGCACCGCAGGTGGAGGATTAACCTAGTGCACCACTGCCCGACCCCGCAACAAGATAAATTAAAACTTGTCCTCAAAGTCTTAGTAACCGTGGGCATTCTTATGTGGCCATTTGTTTCACCTTCAACCTCATACCCATGTGGTTAAAATTCCATTTAGCTTATGAGAAAGTCTTTGAAAATATTGTATTTGAGAGCCTCAGGATTTCTGGATACAGTGGTGGGGAGAGAGATATGGAAAGCTAAAGTGACAAAAGCAAACAGGGAAATAAACTAGAAGCTAAAAACTAAGTGCTAACTGATTTTTGTCACCTTCAACTGCCCTGAAGCAATTCTATACATTCCCCAAACTGGACACTGAAGACGGCTTTTAAAGACCCTCAGTGTCTTGAAGACAAAGTATCTTAAAGTCTGAAATGCTAAAACATGGAGCCCTTACTTCTAAACCACAGCTCCCAGGTGGGCAAGCATTTTGCTTCACTGGGTTAAGCAGCTGCTTGGGATGTCAGCATCCCATATCACAATTATTCCAGTTTGTGTCTTGGCTACTGGCTGCTCTGCTCTGATCTCACTGCCTCATAATGCACCTGAAAGTTCAATTACTTGAAGCTCAGTTACTTGAATGCCTGCCATCCAAGTAGGAAGTCATGCTGGCTTCAGCTTGGCCTAGCCCCGCTGTTAAGGACATTTGGGGAGTGAACCAGCAGATGGAAGATAGTTCTCTCTCCCTCTCTCACTCCCTCTGTAACTCTGCCATTCCAGTAGATAGATCTATAAAAGCAAACACACAACTCATCATCCTATCAGCTTACATTCAAGTCCTCAGTCAGCACAGTACATGTTAACTTGAGCTCCCAGCCAGCTTTCTAGAGCCTTATTCTTAATTGTAAATAGATAGTGATCAAATATTTGACAGAGCTTACATGAAAAGGAAGGATATTTAATGAAATGAAGTTATACTAACAGTATCGTAAGGATATGAAAAACATACACACATGCACACACACATTTAATAGCTGCAGATACAAAAATAAATTAAGCAAAAAGGACTCTATTAACATACAGCAGGATAAAAACATCATCTGAACTTTAAAAATATAACTGAATATCTGTTACTTTTGTAAAACACCTATATTTGAAGATATGAGAAGCCTTTTTTTGTTTGATTCAATTATTTTCCATTTGGTATTATATGCTTAGATTTACATTTATATATTAAAATTTACATTTTTATTGAACATTTTTTTTTCATCCACAGTATATTGAAGTTGTTTCTAAAATGACTTTTGCTTTATTTTGCTGAGGTTAAAAAGATTAATCTGGAAAGAAATTATGAAAAGGAAATGTTGCATTTAATATACTTTTCAACTTTGTAGATCAACAGATAACTGGTTAACTCGAAGTATCTGTTGTACAGTGTTTCTAAACTATGGAAGAGAATGTTTTTGCCTATTAGTACATTAGGGGGACTGGTGGTGGATCCCATTCTTCAGGAGAAACAAATTTCACTTTTCCAAAGCATTATAAATTGCTATAAAGGTGAAAACATGAACTTCTATTGGACTTTTATTTTCCTCATTTTGAATTTTGACAACTACCATTGCTACATCAGCTTGATACAGTGTTGTTAAATTACCAGTTATATTTGATGTTTATAATCTATTTGAAGATTAGGATTAAAATGGACTTAAAATTTTTAACATTGTGTTACTTTTTCTAAACAGAAACAACCATTTGCAATATGGTTTCTATAGTAAGTAAAATTATAACTTTTAACATTAGTATTTTAGTTCATGTTTATCTAGTGATGTAAAACTCCACTAATGAATATTTGGTAAAATCTAATAGGCTTTAACCATTAGCCTAATTTTGTGTTGGACAATCAAATTACATCTCTAACTTGGATAATATTCATTGGTTAACAATAAAGTGACAAAAACTGATGCAAACAAAACTAAACAGAAAAAAGATAAAGGATTTTTTTAGAAAATCAAAATACTTATAGAAAATAGAACACAAAGGAATAGGAGAATCAGTCTTAGGAGGCCCATCTACCACAGATAAAAGGTATTTTAGGGAAATAAAAGGGGAAAAATGGTAGTAAAATTTTAAAGAAATATAAGAGTATATGATCACAATAAATTACATGTATTTCTGACCAATATATTAAGTAGTCAACATATCAAATAAAAATCTTGTGAAATGGAAGAGTATCAGAATTAAAGTGAAAGATCCCAAAAGATCTACAGAGGCAATGCAGACCATGGACAAAGAAATGAGAAAAAGCCACTTTACTGTAATTAACCACCCGGGATTTGGAAATGAAATGGAATATCAAATTGAAATCTGAAGCAACGTTTTTCTCCCGAAAACTCAATATCCTAGCAACTGTAAATCAATATTTTTACTTTTTTGGAGAATGTCTTTCTAAGCACAAAAGCACACCACAAATTTCCCAAGACCAAGAGTAGAAAGATAAACTAACAAAGGAGAAAGTCTCCAGAGACAGTGGAAATTTTGGTATTGTGTTTTATCTAGAGAATAATGATTACTGTATCTGTATGGTGGAATGCTCAGATATGCTACAAAGTCTCATCAGAAGACATTACCAGGATCACAACACAAAAATTATAGGTTTATATTTGTATAAATTCCAAGCACATAAATTAAGAATTGGACATAATGAGCTAGTGATGGAAGACTGTAAGTTGTATGGAAGTGTGGGACAGCTCACTTTCCAACAACTATGTAAGTCAGTAAATCTCAAATGTATTAATCGAAGTATCAATTATATGCATTTGTAATTATTTAGAAATTTGAAGTCAAAGCTTTGTCATAGGTTAAATAACTGAACCTGGAGGTTTCATAAAAGCCAGGACAGGGATCTAAAAAAAGTCAAAATAGATCATCATGTTTTGAAATACACACCTCAGTACTATCTAGGTTTAAATGTGTAAATGTAGAACTCTGATAAAAGCAAAATAAAAATATAAAGTCCTGATTAATGTCTACTTTCAAACAAATAGTACATGGATAGGTTTCCGGCTGATAGACTGTTTTCTAGTCTGCTAGTGCTGTTCACAATCATCAGTACAAATGAAGGAAAGACTACATTCTTAGTTAAAACATATGGCATATTTAGTATATATAGTACACTCCACTGGAATTGCAACTCCAGGGCACTACAAGATTTTTAAGGATCTACCTAATCTGAGGAATATGAAATGCTCCCATATGATTTAGACACGAGACTTGGTTGTCGTTATTAGAACCATGAGCACTCTTATTTTTTGCTCCTTGGGACAGAGATTACAGTCAGGCTTGATGGTCAGTGGGGGTTAATTGTGCTTCCAGTGTCTGGAGAAATGAAATTAACTAGTCATGTACTTCAAATTCTATGCATACAAGCCTACATCTCTAAAAACTAGAAAACTCACTATTTCCTCCAAAGCTGATTGTTGAGAAAAAAGCTGCACACTTTTAATTTCAATTTCCCCTTGATCTCTAATGCAAAAAATATAATTTTAACCCCTCCAGTATTGTTATTCCAGAAAGCATAATGATATAGCTTTATGTTCCAGTAACTGAATTCTACTTAATTATACATTGCTATAGAAAGCAATTGAAAAGATGACCTCAATTTTGTCAGTTGCCTTTAAAAGAGATTTAACAGACTTAAGAAATCTTTATGTTCTTTGCTTAAAAGTCAGACAAGAAAGACAGATCTCCTATCAACTTGCTCACACCCTCAAGTGCCTGCAATAGCCAGACCAGGAGCCAGAAACCCAACTCAGCTCTTTCTTGTGAGTGACGATGAGCCAAGTCCATGAGCCATCACCTACTGTCTCCCAGGCAGCACATTAGCAGCAGGATAGAATTGGAAGAGGAGCAGAGACTAGAAGTTAGGCATTCTGATACGGGATACCGAAGTCCCAAACACCTTGTTACGCACTAGGCCAAATGCCTACCCTAGACTTTTTAAACAGTTTTTCAACAAGATTGTTTTTATTTCATCTCCACTGAGACAAGAAACTTTGCTTTTCTCTTCCACTGCATCTATGTCAGGATAATTAAATTATAAAAATTACATTTAGGTTTTCCTTACACATATTTTGTTTTTATAATCATAGTGATCAGTTTGACAAATCTAGGCTGCTGAACAGATGTAGATTCCACAGAAAATCTACAACCTGATCAAGAATTGATCATTTTCAGGTCAATCCAGCTCAAAAAATAGTTTGTTTGGTCAAGACAGACTTCTCATCTTTCAAGTTTAACTACGGTAATCAAATGAGACTCAAATTCATAGTAAAAATGCGTAAGTTTATAGATCATCTCCATGGGAATTTGTTTGTGAGATAAACCATCTTCTTTCATGTCAGGATATTTGAACACTGTTACCCAACACTTCGTTCACCTGTTTTAATGTTTTATCATTATGATGAAATTTTTTAAAAAATCAAATCTCTAGGAGTGGGGATGATATTTAAACAGTCAAATGAAGACTGTTTTGCTCATCAACAATCACAAATATCTTTGGAACGTTTTCTAGTTGAAAAGAAATGACTGAATTGTGTCTTGTCCTTGGTAACCCACAAGACAACACAAAATCAAAAATGTTTTTTCATAAAATGCCATTGATTTCCTCTTATAAGCTGAACACCATTGTTTGTTCCTTATGTAGTTAGTTTCTTCTCCTATCTTCCCTCATTCCTTTGGTCCTCTGATTGATATACAATTCCTCAAACTTTCCTCCTTCTCTTCCCTCTGTACTCCTTTACATATCTTTGGTTCATCTAAATTCTGCTGTCTTGCTTTCCCTCCATCAATCACATTCAACTTAATACTAGTTCTTAATCTTCAAACTAATCTTTATCTTAGTACTACTTAAAAACAAAACTTCCACTCCCATACCTGCACATGCACACACACATCATTTCCCAGTTAAATGATCCTTCTGTCTTCTAGAATGGCTATACTAAGTCAAACTCATAGGTGTTACTTATTTGTCCGTCATACATGGCTGTGGATACCCTTGTGGCACACATGGTAAGCAATGTTCTTTTTCATAGCCTTAAATTCTAGACTAGCTCTTTGTTCATAAAGTACAGTATGGGGCCTGAAATTCCATAGGTAAAATGTAATCCACTCATGGAAGCTTTTGATTCTTGTTAAAATGCAAATAGCATTGTGAGTATAATAGTATTTTAGTATTTTTCAATTAGGCTTGAATGGAAACCATGCCTATAATTATAAGCACAAAAAAAAAAAAAAACAAAACTCAGGATTGGGATGTGGACAGAGAAAGAAAATGGCAGTATTTATAAGAAAAAAGAGCATACACCACAGAGGAGATGCCCAAATTTTCCCTAATTTTGCAGAAGCTTCTCTTTCTGCAAGCTCTATCAGTTAGTGGATAAATAGAAGCAAAAGTAGATTCTACACAGATAGTGACAGATCCCTCCAGTTTACCTTTATCATCATAATCCCTGTCCCTGTCAAAAAAGTCATATAGAATTCCCTATGAGGGCCAAAAGTCAATAGATTCATCCAAAATTGTTTGGCACAGCAAACTTAACTCATTTTTATACTTTATGAATTCAGTGAGAGTTCATTTAACATTATCCCCAAGGAAAACTTCTGGATAACTACTAAGCAATGGATTTACAAACTATCAAATTCCTAATGAAGATGAGGCTTTGTGTTTATAATATTCTTTTCCTTTTCTTTTAAACTTTTATTTAATGAATATAAATTTTCAAAGTACAGCTTATGGATTACAATGGTTTCCCCCCCATAACTTCCCTCCCACCTGGAACCCTCCCTTTCCCACTCCCTCTCCCCTTCCATTCACATAAAGATTAATTTTCAATTCTCTTTATATACAGAAGATTAGTTTAGTACATATTAAGTAAAGATTTCAACAGTTTGCCCCCATATAGCAACACAAAGTGAAAAATACTGTTGGAGTAGTAGTTATAGCATTAAATCACAATGTACAGAACATTAAGGACAGAGATCCTACATGATATTTTTTTAAAAATTGATTTTCTATGCAGTTTCCAATTTAAAACCAACTTTTTTTTTCATTTTCAATTATCTTTATATACAGAAGATCGATTTAGTATATACTAAGTAAGGATTTCATCAGTTTGCACCCACACAGAAACACAAAGTGTAAAAATACTGTTTCAGTACTAGTTATAGCATTACTTCACATTGGACAACACATTAAGGACAGATCCCACACGAGACGTAAGTACACAGTGACTCCTGTTGCTGACTTAACAATTTGACACTCTTGTTTATGGCGTCAGTAATCTCCCTAGGCTCTAGTCAGGAGCTGCCTAGGCTATGGAAGCCTTTAGGGTTCACTGACTTCGATCTTATTCTGATAGGGTCATAGTCAAAGTGGAAGTTCTCTCCTCCCTTCAGAGAAAGGTACCTCCTTCTTTGATGGCCCTGTTCTTTCTACTGGGATCTCACTAACAGAGATCTTTCATTTAGGTTTTTTTTTTTTTTTTTTTTTTTTTTTTTTTTTTGGCGCCAGAGTGTGTTGGCTTTCCATGCCTAAAATACTCTCATGGGCTCTTGAGCCAGATCTGAATGCCTTAAGGACTGATTCTGAGGCCAGAGTGCTGTTTAGGACATCTACCGTTCTATGAGTCTGCTGTGTCTCCCGCTTCCCATGATGGATCGTTCTCTCCCTTTTTGATTCTATCAGTTAGTATTAGCAGACACTTGTCTTGTTTGTGTGATCCCTTTGACTCTTAGACCTATCCAAGCCATCGAATGTGAACTGAAATTGATCACTTGGACTAGTGAGATGGCATTGGTACATGCCACCTTGATGGGATTGTATTGGAATCCCCTGGCACGTTTCTAACTCCACCATTTGGGGCAAGTCCGATTGAGCATGTCCCGAATTGTACATCTCCTCCCTCTCTTTTTCCCACTCTTATATTTAACAGGGATCACTTTTCAGTTAAAATTTAAACACCTAAGAATAATTGTGTGTTAATTACAGAGTTCAAACAACAGTACTAGAACAACAACAAATACTAAAACGGATAAAGTATTACATTGTACATCAACAGTCAGGACAAGAGCTGACAGCAGCCAAAACAATGAAACCCAGTCATTTGCAAAAAGATGGAGGAATCTGGAAAACATTATGCTGAGTGAAATAAGCCAGTCCCAAAGGGGCAAATATCATATGTTCTCCCTGATCGGCGACAACTAACTGAGCACCAAAGAGGAAATCTGTTGAAGTGAATTGGACACTATGAGAAACAGTGACTTGATCAGTTCTTTTCCTTTTCAAAATTTCCATCTGAACACTTTGATACCTGATAGATTCAATATCACTGTGCTAGAGATATTTCTACCTAGATTGATCTCATAATCTTGCTTGACTAAAAAGACCCATAAAATTATCTATCCCAAATCACAGTAACTCTTTTCTATTAAATACCACTTGGATACACACACACACACACACGCACACAGTTGACCCCATCTGTATGTTTCAGTTCTACACATTCAACCTTCCACAGATTGAAAATGTTTAAGAAAGTTTCCTAAAATTTCCTAAACAAGATACTGGAACTTACCACATGACAAGCACTTTATAATGAACCCATTAAATGAATGGATGTATAGGCACCCTCTGCTGGCCTCTGCTGGAGCCTTTCACCATCTCTGATCTGCAGCCTTTTTCAGTTTTCCTTGAACACTCTTTTCCTCACTTCTCATTCAGGTACCCTGTAATTATTCCTGTGATATTTGTCCTCTGAATGTGTACAGAGTTTCCTTTTTTGTCATTGTACCCTAAATATTACATTATAACAACTATGTGCATGCATTTACATTGCAGTGAATATTGTAACTAATCTAGAGTTAAGTATATAGGAAGACATGCATGGTTTCTATGCAAATACTCTACCATCTTATATAAGGGACTTGAACATCTGTGGACTTTAGTATCCTGGAACCGATCCCATACAAACATAGGGAAATAAAAAAATAAAAGCTTTAGAATGGAATCAGCTTTATATTCTTAACATTTTATGCATATAGTGAATCTGTTCTTTGTATTATTTCATATTAACATGATAAATATAGTAAAAAAGGAAACTTAACATTATTATACTTAAAAAGGTAAAATTACAGCATTTTAAAGAATTAAATGATTATTTTTGATAGTGTTTTCATATAGTTTCAATTTATTTGTGGAACAAGGGGAAGATTAATAACATCAGTCTAAGTACCTAAGCTAGGGACTCTAGGGAAAAAAAGTTATTTAATTTTACAGAAAAAAGTTCATTGTATATGATTTAGAGTATCACAGTAGTTAATGTGACATTAGGCCAAAGCTTAGCTTTATCCTGATAGCTGGGTACACTAAACTATATTCTTTGGAAAACAGCCATTTATCTTTTAATGTAATCAGTAAGTTAGACATTTTGCAAATGAGAATGAGGCAAGAAGCACAGAGGGCTACATTGCCTTTGTGTGTTTGTTTACCTGATTTTTCTGACACATGCAAATCTGGTTGCCTGGAAGAATTTGTGGATAGGTTATTCCAGCTGTCAGGATGAAGACCAGTCTGTTGTTACAGCCAGACTAATATAAACTCAGCACAAACTCAATACAATACAAACTCAAACTAATACCAACTCAATATAAAGATTTTTGTTATTTATGTGTTAATTTTTTTTTCTTGGTATTAAGCAGTTTTTTCTAAGAGTTTGCAAAGGCTTCATGTGATCCCACGGAAATTTTTCAAATGGCTATACATTTCAATCATCTAAAGATATTTTCAATTTCTAAACTCATTACAATCCTGCCGAATCAAGAATTATATTATGGGGCCAGGTTTCTCTATTTCTCAATTTCCTAGAAGATACCAAGACATCCAGGCTAACTCTGATTTTTATACCAATGGTGGGGGACAATTTATTTTGTAAGTGAATCTGGTATCTTTCAATTCAAATGTTTCATAATTAGAAATCCTGACACAGGTAGAGGAAGCCTAGGTAGTTTGTACAGAAGCATATACTCTGTGTAATGCTAAATGGTGTATACATTGTATGTTTGATAAGAAATAGTTTTAAAGGATTGGAAATTTCAAAGTCTCAGACTGTTATACATAATCTTAAAAAATTAGAACCTAGGATAACAATGTTCAAAGAATAGCAATCTGAAGATGCATTAAATGAATACATATATTATTCATTGGACTATTTTATTTATTTGTTATGTGTGTGTGTGTCTCAGGTATACAATATAACTTTGAATCATTTATATGCATGTCTCATTCCTTACTGTCTTACCCTCCTCATTGATCTCAGCAGTTCATCATAATCAAAAATTGTGTGCCTTTTGGTAGATTTTACTGAGATCAAGCAGCTCTAGAGTATCTTTTTCCATGTCTGAAAAAGTCATTGCCAGTCCTGGACATTACCATCCCTGCGTTGGACTGGGCTTCATTATTCTGCAATTACAGAGGTAGCCTTTACTTTCAGTCAGAAAAAACTATCAGCAAATGCTTCCATAAAACCTATTAACTCCACTCATTCTTTGCACCTTTGGAGTACCAGGGGATTCGGTTCCTAATTTTATTTCCAAGATGTTCAATGTGCCAGTCCATTAGCAAATTACACCTGATGAGTGGCCTCTGTGTCAGTTGAATTTTTTACTGGCTCTCTTGGTCCTTCCAGATTGTAACACTATTTCTTTCCTCCTGCTGCTCTGAGTTTTACACAGAGATGAGATGCTACGTATCCTGGCTTATCTTCTAATTAAGCGGATTGTAACACTCTGTATATGAGGCTAATCCTTCTGGCTTTATTTTAAATTGATCACTCTGTCCCTTCTACAGAAACCATATTTTATCATGCTAATGGTTTTCCCAGGAAAAAGGAAACACAGGTGGTTCCTGTCCAATATTTGGATTTCAGGATCAGTGCCTTTTGCCAAGTCAAATAAACTTGCCTCTTTATTAGTCAGGTTAATAAAATTTGTCTACTCTCATTAGAAGTGGCCATGTTAACTAGCAGAATTCCAAATGGCAATCTGGGGAACTGAGTTCAAATGCTGATGGACCAGCTAAGTCACCACATCATTTGAAAGGCATGACATTTAATTATGTTAATGATTCTCTAATGCCAGTGGAATGCGGCAGATCAGGGACATGTGTCAAACTGTGGAATCTCATGATCCTACTAAACAGGAAGTACAGATATGAAGATCTCACATAAAGAGCTTAGAAACTTGTTTTTAGAACTTGAAGATAATGCTTCCATTCTGAAAACTATTTAATTAAATAATACATGTGATTCCATAAAATGATGTAATCTGAGGATTTGACTAAAGAGAAAAATTACCTGAATAAGGATCTTTCATTCAGCTGGATCATTCAGCTTTATTATTTATTGTCTGCTAAAGTCAGAAAAAAATGCATGCTATATGACATATAGAGAAGATCATTTCCAAATATAAATCTAGTGGTATTCTTGCACCATGTCATAACAAAAAATTTTAGTTTATTAATTTCCCTGAAAACATTTCCTGTGGATCAAGAACCAACACTGAATCTTCTAGAGGGAACTAGACTTGCCACTTAAGGATTCTGGAATTAGTGGAAGAAAGTCGTGTGGACAACATAATGCCATTGGTCTGCTCTAGCACGGGAACTATTTCTTCCTCATAGTTATAAAAGCCCTGACTATAGATGTTTTGAGTAAGGCAGAAGCAGAGTTACTGCCTCCTTATTCTCTGGTGTTCTTTTTAACAATTTGTTAAATCCAGCAGAAGCTGGGTGGAATTCTGTGGAATATAAATTCCTTTCCCTCAGATATTCATGACCAGCTAGCTAAAAAATACATAAATACATGTATACATATCTAAGTAACAAAAGGCAATATGATGATGCAAACGTTTCTGGGGAAAAAAAATCAAATCCATGCATAAGCAGATATTTAAAAAGATCCATTCCAACAATTAACATATGACGTAAGCATGCAATTGAATAATAGAGAGGATTCAGACACATGGTAATGATTATAGAATGATTTAAAGAAACATGAGGTTTATTAGCAATCTAGAAAATTGAGTGGGATTTTATTTGCCAGCATTAGTCTTTGGTAGAGAAACTCCAAAGTAAGGGATGTGTGTACAAAGTTATAAAAAATAAATAAAAGATTTAGCAAAATAAAAGATTGTAGCTTGTCTTTAGTCTTCAGTGTCTGGTACAAAGTAGGTGCTTAGTATATTTGTGTTGAAATTAATGTTTAGCAAATCTAAACTGTGTAGATAAGGCAATATGTAAGATAAAGGAAGCCTGATTGGTTATTTTGAAATTTTAGAACATGTGATAGTTCATTTTATGTGTCAGTTTACTGGGCGAGTATCACATTTAATTTTTGTGAACTTGAAGAAAACTGCCCTTCAAAAAGCTAGTCCCTGTTTAATCACCGAAAGCATGAATAGAGCAGCGACTGACTTCAGACTGGAACTGTAACACTTTCCTTCCCTTGACTCAAGCCTGCTGGCCTTCACTGCAAGGTTTGGACTTGGTACTCCCACAATATTAGAAGCTCATCTAAGCCTTACAGTTGCTCACCCCTCTCTCATATACAGTCTCCATCCTACTGGTTTCGTTTCTTTAGAGACCCCTAACAGAAAGGGCCTTGAAATCGGTCCTCATGTTTTGAGTTTTTCTAATACTTTGTAGTAAAGTTACTGGGTATTTGTTTTTAAAGAACAGTGCTTATTTTAATCTATTGAAAGGCAGAGTGAGAGAGTAAGAAATAGAGTGATTCGTTGCTTTTCTATCTGCTGGTTCTCCTCCCAAGTCCCTTCTTGGACTGGTTCAGGTCAAAGGCAGGGACCTGGAACTCTGACCAAGTCTCTCAAGTGTGTGGCCGAAGCCCAACTACTTGGGCCACTACCTGCTACTTCCCATCATGCATTAGCAGAAAACTGGAGTGAAGGGAAGGGGCTGGGCCTCAAACTGGCATTCCAATATGAAACTCAAGTGTCTCAAGCAGCACTCAACTCCCTGTACAACACAATGCCTGTCCCTTTGCATATTAATAGAGAATACAGTGATTGTATAAGTCTTTGAAATACAATGTTCATTGTAATTTGGATCATAAGAAACTGAAGATTGATACTGAAACAAAGGGACAAGAATGATTTAAAGCAAAAATATTCTTAGATGAGAGCTAACTGGATTTTTGTGGAAACAGATTAGAACGACTGAAACAATGGGATGATTTAAGCAATTTGAAGAACTGAAACTCAATTTGCCAAGTAATTACAGATGGGTTTTGTAAGCAGCAAGAAGTGAAGACAAGGAGAAATTTTCTGTGGTTGAATTTCTGTAATTACAAGGCATCATTGGCTCTAACAGAGAATATTGGTTTGTATTAAGTGTTGTTTACAAATGCTGATCTCTGAGCACGTTTCTCAACCATGTGAGTATACCAAGATATGGGAAAGAGTCTCGCTTTAGTTAAACACAGGCTCCAGGGCAGACCCTGTGAATCCAAAAACTTCAGGGTGTGTAATGGCATATAACGGGGTACAGGTAATTAAACAGGGTTTAATGTGTTGTGGGTGACCACAAGCCCAATAAATCTTACTAATCAGACTTCAAGGAAAGTGGGCCTCCTTTTAGTTAATGTAACACTAGAATCTAATACAGTAGTTTTTCCTTCAAATTCCAAATATTTTTCAGCTACCCATCTATTTAGAACATGCTGTTATGCTCCACCCTTAAGATGAAGACATTAAAAAAAAGGATTACACCAGTGGGGCCAGTGCTGTGGCATAGTGAGTAAAGCCAATGCCTGCAGTGCCTTCATCCAATATGGTTGCTGGTTCAAATCCTTGCTGCTTGGCTTCCAATGCAACTCCCTGCTAACATACCTAGGAGAGCAGCAGAAGATGGCCCAAGTAATTGGGCCCCTGCACCCATATAGGAGATCCAGAAGAAACTCCTGACTTTGGCTTGGCTCAGCTCCAGCCATTTGGGAAATGAAATAGCAGATGGAAGCTCTCTTTCAAATAAAAATAAATTTTCTCTAAAAAAAAAAAAAATTAAGCCATCAATTATCCATCAGCATGTTTCTCCACAAACTCTTACTGACATTTGAGATTTATTTTTCAAACACCCCGTTATTGGGTCCACAACTCATCTCAGCATTCATCCTCCCAAGCTTAGCTTCTCCTCGGAAACCCTTAAAACGCCTCACTTGAGAGGATGGTAGTTCTTGAGATGTCATTGTCCCGCCTCATATATGGAGAGATTAAACTCCTTTATCTTCAAACCTTGTGCTCATTATTCTGATTCAGCACCATTGATAAAGGATTGAAATTTTGGTAACAAGTAGAGTCCTTGAATTTATAATGAAATATATTCATAGCTCTTTTTATAGTAATCACAGGAATTTAAATTTTCTTTGGAATCCCAGAGTATTTCCTGAGTTCCATGTAGGTAAAGAAAATCTAATATGGTGGTGGAAGTAATGTGGATGGATCCAAAGACAGCACTGTTAGTTTAAGGTTTTCAAGAGAAATCAAAGTATTACAAATGATATTAGCAGGGAACATGTGCTTTCTTAACTACATTTGTTAATAGATTGTGACTTTTCTATCACTTCTCATTTACAAGAACAACATGTTAAGGTTAATAAGACACTCATCTATTCCAAAATAGACAAAGAACCCCTTGTCTGCAGGATGAGGTGGGGTGAACTAGGGTCACTAGGTAGAAGACTCATGCCATATGTAATTCATATATACTCTGTTTGAAGGTTTAGGCAAAGTAGTCTTTATATTTGAGTTTATTTTATGCTTTTATATTCATTCTACTATTAGTTTAACATAATTTAAAAGCTAAGAACAAAGAGCAAGAAGCTGTTTCCCTAGTCACTGAGTGGAATTAAGAATTTTCCTTGTCCTCTCCTCTAGTTTTCTACTAAGAGTTCTCTTTCCTATCCTTAACTTCTGTGACTAGGGTAGCTTTGCCCTTTCACCAAAGAGCCTCCTTTCTGCTCTCTTTTGGCCCTCTCAGCCACTGGAATATGATTCGTAGTCATTTCCGTAAGAAGTGCCTCTTAGTCTTCTGTGCTGTTTAAACATGCTGTGTTCTTATGTTTCATTTTGTGGCTAACGGTCAGTACACCAACATATGACACGATCTGGGGATGGCGCTGTGGTATAGCGGGCTAAGCCTCCACCTGTGGCACTGAAATCCCACATGGGCAACAGTTCTTGTCCCAGCTGCTCCTCTTCTGATCCAGCTCTCTGCTATGGCCTGGGAAAGCGCTGGAAGATGGCCCAACTGCTTGGGCCCCTGCACCTGGTTGGGATACCTGGAGGAAGCTGCTGGCTTTGGGTTGGCTCAGCCATGGCTGTTACATGGCCATCTGGGGGATGAACCAATGGATGTAAGACCTCTCTCTCTCCCCTTCAAGTAAATAAGATCTTTAAGGAAAAAAACTTAAAAAATTAACATGATCAGAAGTTCTTTCCAATGTCTGTTCTTCTGTTTCCATATGTTAAAATAGATGAAAAAATTTAAAGATTAAGTATTATATTTTAATGATGATTTTGTTAGTCTCAGAATGGCCATTCCAGTGGCTTCCTCAGTAGAGGGAAACAGCCGTTTCCAAAATGAGACCGCTCATGCTAAAAAGACTACTTCCTTACAAGATTGTTCAGATACTCATGGATTCACCTACACACTGAAAATGCAGCAAACATTCTGATTGAGATCGGTAGTATCCGAGTGTTACAGTTTCAATTTCCTCTCAGAGAGTACCTTGATATTTTTCTGACTTTGAAACTGATAGCTTTTGATTCAGTCAGATTAGACCTACGCCTAGTCTGTGTCTAACAGCTTTCAGATCCCTCTGAATATCCTTTCCTCAGTCCCTCGCGCTTTTGTGATTTGATGCATTGATCAAGTAAGAAACACTCACTCTGCCTGTTTAATCTCTAGACCCATGAAAGCCTGCTCAGTTATTCCTAGTTTCTTGAACAGGACAAGGATATCCAACAGTGGTCTTCTTTTCTATAATACAAACTCAGCCTCCTCGCCTTCGGTCTCCTCCTCAGCAGTGTCTGTTTCTCTACAGAGATGAAGAACAAATGAATTATAAAAGCCAAGAGAATGTGGTTGTTTCAATGCTCAGAGCTTATGCTGGATCAATCTTGGTCATATATTATCCTATGCCTGAAAGCGAGTATACCATTCAAACAGTATTTATAGAATGTTAGTTACTTCCAATCAAGCTCATTTTTCTAGACCAATGCATATCTGTTTTCTTCACATATTATAAATTTAAGACTCACAAAAACCTGATGATTTAGATTATAATCTCTATTTTACAGATGAAGAAATGGAGGCATAATGAGATTCAGTAACATATTGAAGATTACATGGTTAATAGTGGAGATGCAGTTTCAGTTCATATAGTGAGACTTCAATATCTCATATATATTTATTTTGGTAGTTTCCAAATCTCCTTAAAAGTTGATCAATAAGGTATCCTTCAGGTCCAGGGGAATAGGCTGGGGAAGGTTTTATGTATGTGGTGATAAAGTCAAGATTTGGGAGAAGGGCTGGACTTAGTATTTCTTTTTTCAGTTCTGAGAAGAACTGAAGGTACTCAACTGGAAGGCTCTGACCTCATTTTGACACCAAGTTTTCAGTCATGCAAAGCCTGATGCTTGTATAAATTCACTAGAAATGTCAGATTCATTGTCTAAACTACTGCTTCGTCAAGATGAATTATGAAGCCTCACAATTTAGGCCATATTTCTAGATGTTGGTAGAGAACATCCACAGATTTAGGAACATTCCCAACAGTTATATAAGACCCAGGAAAATCAATCAAAAAATTCTAACTTGTTCCTTAATAGGGAAAGGAGGTTTCCAGGTGTCAGTGATGAGCTGCAAGAAGGAAAACCCAGTGCCACAATGGAGAAACGTTTCCTAGCCAGGGAGCACAGAGGATGTGAACTACAGCACCAAAGCAAAAGAGGGTCATGTCCTGGCACAATGGTACATCCAAGTCCAAGACTGAAAGTATAAAACTCAGATTTATAAAGAAATCTGAAGTTGATAACTTTATCAATAAAAGATAAAGCTAAGTTATGAACTAAGTAAAATTTTCTTACAAGTGTTAGGAATTATTTTAAAGAACTAAGACCTCATTCTCAAAAAAAAAATACCTCTTGGAAATCTTCAAGTTAGAGCAAATGTATACTTTCATAGGCATTCACTAATACTTTTGAGAATGAAAGGTGGAGATATTAACTGTGCTAGACAACGACATGTTGGATTGCTCCCAGCAAGTTGAAATATAGGATCACCTTACTTAAGATATAGTTCCATGAGCCAGTTTGTGTACCTCTTCATCCCCCAAAGTGATGTAGGAAGTTTGCAATAATTCAAGTAAATCTCTGCTGGAGATTAAAATGTCTGAATTCCAGCCCCAGCTCAGTCACAAGCTAGATATGTAGACATTGACAATCACATAATTTTTCTAAGGCCTTCTTTGTTTTCCTTCTCCACAGGCCTACCTATACTTTTAAGTTTAGGGCTCTACAGGGGCTCAAATGGAGAAATGCTCTGAATGATGAACAAGATCACATAAACCTACCAGTATGGAAGTTTTAAAAGGAAGCCGAGATCAGCTGCTGTTGGCATGGAGTGATTTCAGGGCCTCTGGCAGAATGCTAAGTCCTCTAAAACACTCCCACTGTGTTATCCAGAGCATAATATTAAAAGTTAAGGAATTTCTTGAAATATAATATACAGGGGTTAAATTGAGGATTTTGACTTGTCTACATCAGTATATACCTTGATCAATGTAACTCAAATTTTTTTGGAAGGAAGATAAATTCTGAGATTAAAGGTGAAAATATAACAAGAGCCTCAGGTATACTTTCCAAAGGCCAATAAGGAATAGAATATAAGGTGATATAAAGTGAAAACAAATTCAAAGAGTGCACACATCAATGTGGCTGGAAGCAATCTCACATTGAGATATATAGTCAAATCAAGACATTAGCAGAGACTTTATGACAAAGAGTGAAATGTTATTTCAATCGGCAAGTTATCTTATCTGAAAGCTTAGAATAATTGGATTGAAAGACCTCTTCATTCACTTGATGAAGTTGACCGGCTGATCTGGCATTGCCTAGAAGCAGCCCAACGTGAATGATGTAGATGTGGCAGGAGAAATTGGAGTTGATTGATGGTATTCACAAAGTAAAATCTTAAGATGTTGAATCTCAAAATAGCAAATTTCAGAAGCCTCACTCAGAAATCTGAATCTTCAATTCAGTTGTTTGTTATATCCTAGTTGAGAGATTCCCAATGAGATTTAGACATACCAAGAGTTAAGAACTCCTGCAAACTTAAAGTACTTTGTTATTGTCATTAGATAAAATAGAGGATTACAAATGCATCAACATTCTGAAATTTCCTATAAAAATTGTGAAAAATGTGTTGAGAAAACTACACATGGATTGTAAAATCTTTTCACTAAAATCTTTTGATTATTTATTCCTCTATTTTAAAAAATTCAGTTATTTATTTGAGAGAGGGAGAGGGAGGAGAGAGGGTATAAGGGAAGGGGGGGAAGGGGAGATGGGGAGATGGGGAGAAAGGGAATCCTTCTCACTCTTTTAATGGTTCCAACAGCCAGGGCTGTGGCAGACCAAAGCCAGGAGTCAGTAATTTCACCTTGTTCTACACAGATGGCAGCGGCCCAAATACTTGGGCCAGAGTCTGCTGCCTTCCCAGGTGCACCACCAGGAAGCTGAATTAGAAGTGGAGTAGCCAGGGCTTGAAGCATTGCTCCAATGCAGGATGCCAGTTTTGTAAGCAGCAGCTTAAACTGCTGTACCTCAACGCTGGCCCCTCCACAAACTTTCTTCAGTAACTTTGCAAATAATTAAATAAAACTTAACTTATTCCTTGTAAGTCAATTTCTGCTATTTTATTCTACTTTTCTTTAAAAGAAAGGGAAGCCCAAGGGCATTCATAATCCTGTTACATCCATCTAAGAGCCTATCACACCATGGATTATGATGGCTCTCGCTGATGGATGATAATACATCATTTAACTCAAATTCTTCATCTATTGGCTTCTGTGGCTGTGGATTATTTGCCATTACTGTGAGCAGCATAACATTTGACTAACTTGCCTCACGGGTTCCTCCTATGCTGACAGAAAGCTAGCCACGCAGTATGTCATTAACAAACACATATTAAATTGGGTACTCTGAATAATACTAAAATGTATATAACTCACTTTTCAAGTTCTCCTAATGAAATTTAAATATAAGGAGTTAGCCCTGGAAACTTGTTCTAATACAAAACATTCTTCAGCTTAAAGCTCATCAATGCCAACATGATGTCAACCAGAAACAATTGGTGCCTGCCTGTGAGTGGAGGCACCACTTGTAATTCTATATAATAATATGTCACCAAGAAAGAATTGGTTCCATTCAGAATAAAAGAGGTACTCAAGGAAATGGACCCATGGTGTATGTGCACACTGACTCATTCACATACATCAGACACAGATAGTCATTTCTTCTCTACTTTGTGCAAAATTTGGTTAGTATGTCTTCTCTGTAGAAAGGAGGTAAGAAAGCAAAACATTAAGATACAATAAAACACAGAGAACAAAGAAATGTGAAAGATTGGAAAGCAGGGTACATTTTATCTGTCAAATTCCCACTTTCTTGCTGTTAAATTGTTCTTTCTAGTACTTTCCTTTAACATAGATTAGCTCTCACCTAAATCCTTCACAGTGCATTTAGAACTAAATAAAGCATTAATATGTTCATCTATGTGAAATGTTCCCTTAACGGTTACCTCAGGCAGTCATTTAACTGAATTTGATATGGAGAACACATTGACATTGTAAAGGTTAATGATCCAATGATTAACAATACTCATTTTCAGAAAATGGCTTTAGTCATTGTTTCATAGAACAAGAGGCACAACAATTTGTTCAGTAGTCTCCAATGTCTGGGAGAACAGTCTTTCTTTTTATGCTTACTGTAGAATATTATTATTCTCAAGCACATAAAGAATATGCACAAGAAATATGTAAAGTGGTTCCTGTAGTGTCATTTTCTACAGTTGGGCACAGAGGGGTTAAGTGAGGCAAGACATATTTCCTTTGCAAAGGAGCAGCCCAGCAAATACCTGGAAAAAATCCAACCAGGTAGATGTACCTTGGCATTAAGAATGTGTGGTGACAGGTGGTATGAGGAGTCTAAAGTGTGGCTGAATTTTCAAAGTGTAATTTATCAGGCAGATGGAGCAGGGCAACCCAAGAGCTAGAAAGAAGCAATATTTGGAATTCCTTAAGCAAGGGGAACAGTGCATTAAGAACATGTTTAAAAAAAAAAAACAAACACTGCAAGAAGGTGACTCCTAGGTAAATGTGAGAAGTTTTAATGTTTCTTAAAGGCAAGAGTAATCATCTTTAGGAAAGGCAGACTTCTTTACCAATCCTGGGATAGAATATAAAAAATCAGCATTAATCCCACTGTTTGCTGAATGCTCCTTTTTGCAAAGCTATCAGATTTTTACCCTATATCTCATCTAATGTCCACGCAAATATGTCCTGTAAGGTGTGTATTACTAACCTTCTCACATTAAAGTTGCAGCAACAGAGAGCTCGGAAGCAGCCTCTCCAAGGATCACAGCTCAAGAGCACAGTGCCTACCCAAGTACAACTTGGTTTTCCTAACGAAGACTTAGCTCAAACCCCCATTAATTACTCTTCATTTCCATGACTTTTTCATCATTGGGACTGTTGTCATCACCATGACAAGCAAAAACAGCATTATCATCCACTTTGTTTTATCTCATGTCATACAGGACACTGGTTCCCGATTTATTCACTGCCCATAAATCCTGGTCATGATAATCATTGAAGATGTCATTTTTTTTTTTCACAAAAGCCATGGCTACTAGAACTACATCTAAACTTCCCAAGTACCTGAACAATGCTGGGGAAGTTAGGACCCATCACATTTCCCAGGGAGAAGAGCAAAAGCTACTGAAGTGTTCCAAACCAGGAATTTAATCAAAGGAGTTTGTTACATGGATGATTTCAAAGTGGAGAAGACTGAGGTGAGAATGCAGCTTCTGCGTGATAATCAACAGCTGAAAGAACTAAAGGGCAATGGGAAGAGATTGGGCTTCTGGAACTAAGACACTGAGGTTATCTCAAGGGCAGCAATTAAAGCAAGGTGCATCATTGCAAAATGGAACAGAAAGCTTTGCTAACCTGGCAAGCTGCCCCTAAAGTTGTAGTTGAAGCATAAAAACGCCACCTCTGGAGATTCCAACAGAGGCAGGGAGAGGTGGGCAGAGATGTTCTGCCTTCTATCTTCCTCCTGCCCTCAGAAAATAAATAGCAAACACCTGCCTTGTTGCCTGAACCAGCAGAAAACCAGCTTGTGAAACAAAGCCTTTTGAGTTACTCACCTTGCCACACATAGTAGAGAGGATGAGGAGTGGATCTGACAGCAAACAGGATAATAAACATTTCACCAGACATCCAATGATGACCATTAGCACTTTTTTAAGAGTGCAAAGGAATCATTAAGCCTCCAAAACTAAATTTTTCATGAACCCAGTAACCTATAATAAGCTATCCCTTTTGTATAAAATTTTAACCAATGTCTTACAGTTCTGGAGGTTTGAATAAAAAATGGGTCTCTCTGGTCCTTTATCACATGGTGAGCAAGACTGTCTTCCTTCTGGGAGGCTCTGCAGGACCATCTCCTTCTTTGCCCTTCCCAGCTCTCGGAGACTGAATTCCCTGGCTCATGGTCCTCATGCATCCTCGAAGTCAGCAAACCCCCTGCTTCCTCTGACTACCTGACTCAACTCTGCTGTCTCCCTTTTCAAGACTCTTGAGGACCCACCCACTCAAGGATGTTAGTGATTACACTTGGCCCACCTGGGCAATTCATGATTGGTTAACTGGCAAGCTGAATTCCAGCTTTGGTATCCATTCTATTTTGCCATTTTGTTAGGTGAGGTAATATATTCCTTTTCTGGGGATTTGAGCATGGACACCTAGGCGGGGGGGATTATTCTGTCTAATACATGACCTATTCTTTTCTTTTAAAGATTTGCATATTTATTTGAAAGGCAGAGAGAGAGAATCTTCTGTGTGCTGATTCACTTCACCAATGACCTCATTGGCTAGGACTGGGCCAGGACGAAGCCAGGTGTCCACAAGTCCATTTAGGTTTCCTGCTTGGGAGGCAGGGGTCACCTGCTGTTGCTACTTTAGCAGGCTCATTAGCTGGAAGCTGGATGAAAGAGCAGCCTGGAGTCGAATCAGCATTCTGATACAGGGTGTCGGCAGCATCACAGACAGTGATTTAACGGAGTACACCACAATGCCAGTTCCTGTGGCTTGTTCTTCTAATTGTACTATCTCAAACATAACTTCTCAAGTTGCTAAAAATTCATTATGCTGATTTCATGCACTACATATAGTAATAAACAACTGGGGGTGGCCAGAGCCGTGGCTCACTTAGTTAATCCTCCGCCTGTGGCACCGGCATCCCATATGGGTGCCGGATTCTAGTCCCAGTTGCTCCTCTTCCAGTCCAGCTCTTTGCTGTGGCCCAGGAGTGCAGTGGAGGATGGCCCAAGTGCTTGGGCCCCTGCACCTGCATGGGAGACTAGGAAGAAGCTCCTGGCTTCGGATCAGCACAGCGCTGGCCATAGCGGCCATTTGGGGAGTAAAGCAGCAGAGGGAAGACCTTTCTCTCTCTGTCTATAACTCTACCTGTAAAATTAAAAAAAAAAAAAAGATAAAAAAGCAACTGGGAAACTTAGGTTGGTGAAATTCAATTGAATCTGATCAAAGGTCTTACCAACCTTTCATGGCACTTTAGTATCTAAATATCTTCTTGGTTGCTTGGACGATTATTTTACTCTTCCTGAGATTTTCTTGTTATTCTAGAAAATCTGGCATGCTTATGGTTGACTTCTGCTTACAAAAAGTGACACTATTCCAAGCGCTAGACTTGTAAAAAATGTAGGTCTACTTTCCTATTAAATTTAGATAATTGAATATTTGTATAACAAATTAGCTCAGCCCAGATGAATCTGACTTTGTTGACCACTATTGCTCAGTTTAACTGAAAGTGGCTGCTTCTGGAATCCAACCTAGCACTCTTTGAAGAGCTTGATCCTTAGATGTATACATTTTGGGGCCATCTCTGTACCTATAAGGCACAGAGAAACCTGCTTCATTTTCCAAATCTCTTTTTAGCCATACTATTTTTTGATCATTTGAATGGGAGATAAAAGGATGTTGTGATAGCAGATACATTAATATAAAGCCTTCAATTTAGATATTTTTACTCATAAAAAAGATTAATATTTGAGGGGGTCTCTGAAAAAATTCATGGAAATGGATATTATAGAAAATTATACACATTTTTCAAAATTTTGAACAAAATATAAACTTAAATTTTTATAGCATGTATTTATTCATTAGGCAGAGACGGACACTGAAAGTTTCCATCTGCTGATTTACTCCTTAAATACTCAAAATGTCTTCAGCTGGGCTAGACCAACACCTGGAGCTGCAAATAAAATCAAGTTTTCCTCTCGGGTAGCATGACCTCAATCATTTGACCCATCACCATTGCCGCCCATGATCCTCATTAGTAGGAAACTGGGATCAGTAACCTGAACCAGGAATTCAACATAGGCGCTTAGATATAGAATGCAGGCTTCTTATTCATTAGGCTAAATGCTGACTCCACAAATTTATTTTTGATTTCCAGTATTTCACAAACTTTTTAATGTATCTTCATCTATAAAGTTCTAATACAAAAATGTTTTAAACACCTGATTTTCTTTTATTTAAACTGATGAAAATTCACATGCTTTAAATTTAATTCTAATTGTATAAGATAACTGACACATGGTAGATGGAATCTATACATTTGAAATTATATGAATTGTTAAAATTGAGGGCAAACATGGACTTATAAAAAATACAGATTCAGCTACCTATGTTATAATTTAAGGAAAATTCAAAACCTAATGATAAACAAAATTAAAATAAATAGTTCACTTTGATGTAAAATTTTTGTTTTTCATAATATGCATTTTTTAAAAAAATTTAAAAACATATTTGAATGGTAGAGTTGAGGGAGAGAGAGAGAGTGAGGGAGGGAGAGAAGGAGAGAGGGAGAGAGGGAGAGAGAGAAACTTAGAGGTCTTCCATCCTTTGGTTCATTCCCCAAATAGCCACGATGATGGATTGGACCAAACTGAAGTCAGGAGCTTGGAACTTCATCCAGGTCTCCCACATGAATGTCAGGGGCCACTTGGTCCATCCTCTCTTGCTTTCCTAGGCACATTAGCAGGGAACTGGATTGTGAGCCTGATGTGGGGTGCACAGGTTAAAAACACAGTGAGACTGCTGAGGTCAAAATAGGAGTCTTTATTAGCCAGCTGGCAACTGCCCTCTCACAGAGTAAGTCCGGAGAAGACAGCTTAGAGTTGCAGTGGTGGTGGGTTTTTAAAGGCAAAACCTATTTTTTATCAGTCATATAATTCTGCATGAGGGCTTGTGCAAGCAGGAAGCGGGCATACAGAAGTGAGAAGCAGCCAATCAGCCATTTTCTTCATAACCTTATTGAAAAATGTAGGGATTCAATTATTCAATTGTTCCCAGTCCAGGTTGAGCGTGGCATCACTGACCTTGGCACCACCTGTGTTATCATGTGGCTGCAACAGGGAGAAAAAGGGAGAAACCATAGCCTGGTGGCCTTGGCCATTATCAAGCTAGCAGAGGTACAGAAGCCAGAAATGGGCCAGTTAATAAAGAAATTATGGGAAACGTACTCTATAGAATACTATACAGCAGTCAAAAACAATGAAATCCTGTCATTTGCAACAAGATGGAGGAATCTGGAAAAAAATCATGCTGAGTGAATTAAGCCAGTCCCAAAGGGACAAATATCATATGTTTTCTCTGATCGGTGACAACTAACTGAGCACCAAAGGGGAAACCTGTTGAAGTGAAAGGGACACTATGAGAAACAGTGACTTGATCAGCTCTTGTCCTGACTGTTGATGTACAATGTAATACTTTATCCTTTTTAGTATTTTTTTTTTGTTCTAGTACTATAGTTTGAACTCTGTAATTAACACACAATTATTCTTAGGTGTTTAAATTTTAACTGAAAAGTGATCCCTGTTAAATATAAGAGTGGGAAAAAGAGAGGGAGGAGATGTACAATTCGGGACATACTCAATCGGACTTGCCCCAAATGGTGGAGTTAGAAACGTGCCAAGGGATTCCAATACAATCCCATCAAGGTGGCATGTACCAATGCCATCTCACCAGTCCAAGTGATCATCTGCAGTTCAAATTGATCACACTGATAGGTCTAAGAGTCAAAGGAATCACACAAACAAAACTAGTGTCTGCTAATATTAACTGATAGAATCAAAAAGGGAGAGAACGATCCAACATGGGAAGTGGGAGACACAGCAGACTCATAGAATGGCAGATGTCCTAAATAGCACTCTGGCCTCAGAATCAGCCCTTAAGGCATTCAGATCTGGCTCAAGAGCCCATAAGAGTATTTTAGGCATGGAAAGCCAAGACACTTTGTCAGAAAAAAAAAAAAAAAGAAGAAGAAGAAGAACTAAATGAAAGATCTCTGCGAGTGAGATCCCATTGGAAAGAACGGGGCCATCAAAGAAGGAGGTACCTTTCTCTGAAGGGAGGAGAGAACTTCCACTTTGACTATGACCCTGTCGGAATAAGATCAAAGTCAGTGAACCCTAAAGGCTTCCATAGCCCTGGCAACTCATGATTAGAGCCTAGGGAGATTACTGACACCATGAACAGGAGTGTCAAATTGTTAAATCAACAACAGGAGTCACTGTGTACTTTTGTCTCATGTGGGATCTGTCCTTAATGTGTTGTCCAATGTGAAGTAATGCTATAACTAATACTGAAACAGTATTTTTATACTTTATGTTTCTGTGTGGGTGCAAACTGATGAAATCCTTACTTAGTATATACTGAATCAATCTTCCGTATTTAAAGATAATTGAAAATGAAAAAAAAAACACTTGGTTTTAAATTGGAAATTGCATAGAAAATTAATCAATTTTTAAAAAATATCACGTAGGATCTCTGTCCTTAATATGCTGTACACTGTTATTTAATGCTATAACTACTATTCCAACAGTATTTTTATTTTTTCACTTTGTGTTACTATGTGGGGGCAAACTGTTGAAATCTTTACTTAATATATACTAAACTGATCTTCTGTTTATAAAGAGAATTGAAAATGAATCTTGATGTGAATGGAAGGGGGGAGGGAGCGGGAAAGGGGAGGGTTGCTGGTGGGAGGGAAGTTTGGGGGGAGGGAAACCATTGTAATCCATAAGCTGTACTTTGGAAATTTATATTCATTAAATAAAAGTTTAAAAGAAAAAAGAAATGGGCTAGTTACAAACTAACATTTATTTTTTATAAGAACAGGCCTTGGTTCTAAAACAACCAAGCAAAATAACCTATAGTCTATAACCATCCGGGTGTGCTATACCACGTAGATCACCTGTCACAAGCCAAAGCAGTCAGGACTTGAACCTGTGCTCTGATATGAAAAGCCAGCTCTCTCCAGCCATAACACTGGCCTCCATGAAATTTCTGATATGCCTTTATAATAGTTTTTTACTTTCTAGCTCTGTGACATTTGGTATGTTATTTAAACTCTTGTTTGCATGTATTTCTTTATATGTAAACAAAAAATTACTACACATTTCATCAATGTCAAGATAAAATAAGCTAATCTATGCAAAGCATTTTGAGCAATGACTTCCAAATAATAAACACTGTATGACTTTTCTGTCATTAGAAAATTGGCTCATAAATAATTCATTCTGCTTTTTTTTCAGCAAATTTATTTGTTATTAAGGGTCAGAGTGCCCTTGTGTTTATGTTTGGACTAACAGTGTGACCCAGTGTTGTATGAGCATGACCCTTTCTCTGGGCACAAAGTTTGGGATGGGTCTATGATGTACCTACAGTGTTCTCCATGAAAGGTACTCCTCCTTCATTTAACGTTTTAAAAATTTCTATCTTGTTAAAAACCTCTCCATCTTCAAGTACGTGAACTAGGTCTCAGTCTAAATTTCTTTTTCACATGTCTAGGCTCACTCTTAAACAAGGAAGCATAACTATGTTAGAAAAAAGAGATGCAAGTTAATATTGATCAGGAGAACTAATGCCATAGAAAATAAAATGATCAACATTAGTTCTGAAGAGGAAAACTGAGTTGCTTTCTTGTGCCACTATGAAAGCAAGAATGAGACTGACGGCTTTGAGGAGAGAGCTTCAAGAGCAACCAGGATTTGTATCTAATAATTGTTAGACCAGACACCAAATGGATGGAAACAGAGTTAGGGCCTGACATCCTTCAATTCATGGAACCAATAAGTATGAGCACACCAGAATACTTTCCACCAAATATTATAACTTTAGGAGAAAAAAAGACCTGTTTAGCTCAGTAAATGGATCTATTTCTTTCTCTTTCTCATGTCTTTCATGAATAATGCTCACCATAGATATAGGAAGTAAATAAATATCTACTATTGATATATTTTACAAAATAAAATAATACACAAGAAAATGATCAAGTGCTACTTTGACAACAGAATTTAATGAATTTTTAAAAGAGAACTATATACTGATTTAGATAATTAGCTGACTACTTAATATGTGCTACCCTAGTTTTGTGTCATTTATATAACTTGATTCTTTCAAGAATAATATCAGCCATTTTACTAGCACCTCAGTTTTATGTATAATAAAATTATATTTGAGGGTAGTTAAATAATTGCCTAGGGTCATTTGATTAATATGGTGGACAAAATGCAGATACAGACTTTAAAATCTGTGGATTTTATTACATGTATGCGTGAATGCACGTGTTATAGTTTTAGGCCTCTTTGTCTAACTCACCCCCTCTTCTCCAAAATGATGACATGGCTTCACAAATGATGAAACAACTGAAGGCATTAACATTCTAAAATAGTATCTATTTTAATAATCATCTCAGCCTTCAGAAGTAATTTCTGGGTAGGTGTGTGACTCAATGGGTTAAGCCACTGCTTGAGCCAACCTTATCAGAGTGCCAGTTCTTCCACTGGCTTTCTGCTTCTGATCCAGCTCCCCGTAAATGCACATGAAAGAGGCAGCTGATGTCTTCGTTATCTGAGTCCCTCTCGACCCTGTGAGAGGACAGATAGAGTGCCGGCTTCTGGCTTCCACCTGGCTCAGCCCTGGCTGTGGTAACCATTTGGGAAATGAACCAGCAGATGAAAAATCCCTCTCTCTCTCTCTCTCTCTCTCAATCTCTTCTCTGTCACTCTTTCAAATAAGTCAATGTTAACTAATAGAAAAAAAAATTCTGAGTGAATTTGAGTATTCAGTTGGAAGGAATCTATTCAGAGACCTTTTCTAGCGCCCCACACAGCACACAATTTAGAAGTGGAATGCTACATATTTTGTCCAATAATGTACATATATATCTATCTAATTTAGCACATCTCAGTCACCTTAATATCCCTTTCCCAGGCTGGGTTATACCATTGCCTAGCAACATATTTTCTTCCTGCTATATATTCACATTTCACATCATTTGTTTCTGGCTTCCTCCTATTTTAATTATCATTTTTATATTAAACCTCCTTATGTTAAACTGGTTTCTCATTAGAGCAGTCGTTCTCAAACTTGACTTCATATTGGAATAATATGTAGTACTTATAAAAACTCCCACGTCGAGGTCTGGAGATATTAAATTAGATCTTGTGGAAGTAACTAACTGACATAACTAGTTTTCCAAATTTCTCAGGTCATGCCAGGTACAGTCAGAGTTAGCAACCACCATGCAAAGCTTTCATCCCTAATGAATTGTTTTTTATCATCCCCTTTTATAGCATCCATTGGCAGATTACAGCACCACTGGAATCCATCTCTTTTGCTGATTACAGGTAAAAGTCGCTATTGTGTGGCCAGGGTAAGGTTGATCCAGAAAGCAAGGCTAGGTTATGAGAGTGCACTCCTCGTAGTTTCTGTCTGCCCCCAGCTATTTGTTCCTTCTATAAGAGTTTAAATCACTCATTCAATCAAATCACTGGAAAAACTTGCTCTTTAGGGAGATAACTCAGAGAGCAAGAGGAAGTAGAGGATCCTGGGATTCGATCCCAGAAAAACATGTCATCACAGTAGGATGAGGAGCGTGGTGATGGGGAGAATGCACCTTTCACTTCCTGCCGAGATCTGCACAAGTTTTACAAGTTTACAAGTGTTCTCAATGAGTACACTGGGCTGTCCTTGGCAGAAATCCAAATACAACAAGTAAAGGCCAATCTCTCAGGAGTGGCTTTTAGATTTGCAGGAACATTTTAATGACTGGACATTTATAAATTTTCCATGCCCATTAAATACCACAGTCATGCAATCAGAATTAGTGTTGAGGCCCAACCACGAGCAGTTTGTCAAGTTCTCATGGTTCCAATAGGTCTTTATAAGAAGAACCATTCCATTGAAAAGAACAAAATGTTTTAGGAAATAAGTCAAACTTGTCTAACTTCTGATGATCGTGCTTGGCCTGCACACAAATGTCAAACAAGCGCTACAACTTTTTTCCCTCACCATCCTCTTTAGTTACTGATGTCTCTCCTGGGACTGATTGACTACAGATCATAGAAGTAATTTCTCACCACGTTTCCTTTGTCTTTAGTGTTGTGTAAGTCCTTTCACTCTTTAAAAATGACATTGCAAATCATATAGAAAATAATTTTAATGTGACATGCTTAGATTGAATTACATGGACTTAATTATCGGCATTTTTCTCTGTATGTTAGTAATCTGTTTTTCTTCTCTGGTCAATGTTTGGAATGCAAATATCAAATATATTTTAAAGACACATTATCTGAACCTCCCCCACTCTCCAATCCTGGCATGCCGCTGACCTGATGATTCTCTTGTATTTAGGTTCAGCAAAATGAGAAATTTTCTATTTGCCTTGCCCTAAATCCTGTCTCTTTTCCTTTACAAAGAGTTGTCTCAGGGCCAGCTCTGTGACCTAGCAGGTAAAGCCACCACCTGCAGTGCTGGCATCCTAAATGAGCACTAGTTCAAGTCCTGGCTGCTCCACTTCCCATCCAGCTCTGTTATGGCCCTGGAAAAGCAGTAGAAGATGGCCCAATTCCTTGGGCCCCTGCACTCTGGGATGACCCAGACAAAGCTCCTGCAGTTCCGTCCGTTGTGGCCAATTGAGGAGTGAACCAGCAGATGGAAGACCTCTCTCTCTCTGCCTCTCCTTCTCTCTGTGTAACTCTGACTTTCAAATAAATTAAAAAAAAAAAAAAGAGTTGTCTCATACAACATCTCACCATAATAATTGAGAAATTGGGAGCAGATAAGCAGTCATATGCCTTTCTTTCCAGAAACTTCAGGTCTAGTCAAGAAAGTCAAATACACACACTTAAATGTATTCTAATGGTTTTTATATTATATATTGAAAGCTTAGGCTATAGTGATTTCTTTGTGTTTTCCTGGAATATGCATGTTTATCAAGCTGCCTTGAGGATTATGCCATCCTTAACTTTCTATGCCTGAATGTCCTCACATATAAAAAGCAATAATATCACTAATTTATTACAATAATTGAATGGTATAATTTATATAAAGCAATTAGCAGTGCCAGAGATGCAATAAGTGATAGCTTAACTACATATTTTTATGTCACATCATGTGGTATTGTGTTACTTTTTTTTTTTTTTTAATTTTTGACAGGCAGAGTGGACAGAGAGAGAGAGACAGAGAGAAAGGTCTTCTATTGCCGTTGGTTCACCCTCCAATGGCCGCCGCGGCTGGCGGGCTGCGGCCGGTGCACCACGCTGATCCGATGGCAGGAGCCAGGTGCTTTTCCTGGTCTCCCGTGGGGTGCAGGACCCAAGGACTTGGGCCATCCTCCACTGCACTCCCTGGCCACAGCAGAGAGCTGGCCTGGAAGAGGGGCAACCGGGACAGGATCGGTGCCCCGACTGGGAGTAGAACCCGGTGTGCCGGTGCCACAAGGCAGAGGATTAGCCTAGTGAGCCGCGGCGCCGGCCGTACATTTTTTTTTTATATTACAGATGAAGTTCAAAAAAAAAAAATAAGAAGTTTCAACTATAACACGTGAAGGGATGCAGAGAGGTGATCAAAGTTAGATAGAATTAAATAAATGATGTTTGATTGTGTTGATGAATTTTGATTGTCCTTTAATTAAAAGAAATTACTCCATTTAAGGAAAATTACATTTGATAATAAGTAAGAATATCCTAACTAATGGGTAAATCACTTCATTATTCTTATTTTAAAAGTTCCAGCTTTAAGATAATGTATTATAATATAACATTATAATCTTTCATTTTTAAACAATTCTTTTTAAGAATTACCTTAAATTATTAAGAGTTTCTATCTTGTGTGTTTTTCCAGTTAGTTGACGAATTAAAAGGATAAGTAGTATCAGTCCAAAGGCACTCTTGATGAATGCTGTGTAGACACAATGCAACTGGAAGTGAAGAAACATCCTTAGCTGGTACAAGAATTATAGCAGCTGGTGATAAAACACAGGGATGCTACCATGTCGAAGGCAGGTGCTATGGTCAATTGGCTAAATCTCTGGCTAGGAAATGTGCGAATAGTTGTACAATGTGGCTTTGAAGATCCTAACAACTTCAAAATTGCCATTCAGGTTAAAGGGTATGTAACCTTTTCAAGCCTTAAAAGGCAAATAGAAAATAGTCTAAGAAAACAACAAAAAAGGTAAACAGGAAAAACTAGAGGATGCAGGTTTTACACCTCTCAAGAGGAGACAGGTTATAAAGCCAGTAACACTCAAAAACACTGAAGCCCATGCCAGCTTTCCTTCCCAAAGAGGAAGAATGGTTTATTTCATGTTAGTTGGGACATGAGTTGAAACTATCAAACCATTGACATGGCAGACTGTGATAGATCCTTATGCACGCTGTCTGATTTCAGGTTACCTATGCCATAATTTATATTAATCTAAATTCATTGATTCAAATCCCAAATATTTACTGAGTACCCAAGTACCCACTATGTACTATGAAACTATGTATGCAAAGTGGGAAAATTTAGATGAATAACACGTTCTTCTATGCAAAAATTGTGTTCAATCCAGGTGATATTAACAAAGGCACAAAATAAATAGAAAACCACAGTAATAATTGATAAAGAAAAATATATCTTCTACATTAGGCTTTGAAAGAGGGGTAGGAAGGCTCTGTTATATTAGAAAAAATCCAGAGGTGTTTTTTTTTTTTTTTTTTTCAATCTATACATGGCGGTCATGCCTAAGTCTTCAGCATGGAGAATGTACATTGTCACCTGTAGGGAATCATCCAGTGAAAGAAGAAGGAATCCTTTTCCTGTAGAATGATCATGAAAGATCTTTATGAAGGGGAAAAGGAGGTCAGGGATACTTTAAGAACTTCTCTTACCTGAAGGTATCTTTAAGGGAGTCTGGGATGGTTAAAACCATGTGGTTTATGCAGACATCTTCACAGTCATGTGATAAGTGTTCTGATCAGAAGGTTTGTGTTCTACAGTTGTCTCATACAGCTGATGACATTATCTTTGAATTTGCATTTTGTAAGTGAAATGCAATGCATAACTGGATCACTGGTTTAAATCATGGCTCATGGATAAGATCATCTCCTACGATCTCTCTGCCTTCCCCGCACTGATTCTTCTCAAACACTGGCTCGTAGCTCTCTGGGGTTTGCTCACTCAGCCTATTCTTTCCTCTGCAGTCCCAGGGCTGCTACAGATCCCTTCTCTCTAGCATGCCTCAAATCATGAGACCACCAGAGTTGGACATGCACATGCCACAGTGCCTCAAGGCAGGGCATAGTAACACTATGCCTGCCCCATGTGACAACCCCACATCTGCTGTGCAAATGGTTCTATGAAAGTGAGACTCTGGTTCACATAAGATATAGGTACTAAGGATGTGCTGGCTTGGGGTTCCTTGAGGATCACTGATCTGCCAAGGATATGGTTATAAGCTAAGACAGGGAGAGACTAACTTCTTCACACATAGATAGCCAGATACATTAGTTCAGCATCTTGCAGAGGAGTAAACCACCATCTGGAGAGTCATGGAAACACACTGATACTTGGAACCCCTTTCTAGAGGCATGTCAGACTTGACAAAGCCCTGCAAGTATTTCCATTCCCCAGAGAAAAATGACATCAACATGACAGCCATTTTTAAATGTGGGGGGAAGCTTTGTCAAGAGTAAGTTGTTGAAACTTTTATATTTTAGTATTTTATAAATTTAATATAACTATTATAAACATCTTATGACAAACTAATCATTCATCAATATTCAGTTTTCCTTTGTTCTGGGAGCATTAATAAACTACATTCCAGCCCTTTCATTAATTGAATTTAAGTGAGAATTTGTACCAGCAGAACAAAACGAAGTGAGCGGGTCACCTGTAGGCTAAGGCAATGTAGGACAGGTGAGCCTTTTCTTTGTCTTGGTTCATTGTCTGTTTACACAGGAAATTGTGTCTTCAGATGATGGACTGTGACAGCTTCGAGGACCACATTATTCAGAACCTGACTCCAACTCTTCTCAATCTCCATTGACTCATTAGACTTTAAATTTCAATGGAAAATAAATTTAGTTGTGTGTTTTTTTTTAATTTATAATTTACACTTTTTTGACTAAATACAACTTAGGAAAAACAGTCATCAAAGAGTCCTTGTCTTACTCCACCTCTGCCCTAAAAATAAGAACAATGCTTTAAATCAAGATAAATGTAGAGGCCGGCGCCGTGGCTTAACAGGCTAATCCTCCACCTTGCGGCACCGGCACGCCGGGTTCTAGTCCCAGTTGGGGCGCCAGATTCTATCCCGGTTGCCCCTCTTCCAGGCCAGCTCTCTGCTATGGCCTGGGAAGGCAGTGGAGGATGGCCCAAGTTCTTGGGTCCTGCACCTGCATGGGAGACCAGGAGAAGCACCTGGCTCCTGGCTTTGGATCAGCGAGATGCACAGGCCACAGCGGCCATTGGAGGGTGAACCAACGGCAAAAAGGAAGACCTTTCTCTCTGTCTCTCTCTCTCACTATCCACTCTGCCTGTCAAAAAAAAAAAAAAAAAGATACATGTAGTTTGGGGTATAAATTGCATATATTGTTTAAATTGTACTAGCAAAACATCAAGAGAGCTTTAAACTGCTGCTTCCTCTATTTTGACATACGACCATGCTTTTAAGAAAAGAAAGTGATACAACACTGAAACTTGGAATCCAGGCATCAGAGGAAATCCAGAAAAGGCTGGCACAGGTAAACATGAGAGGGAGAACAGAGCCAGTGATGCCCCCACATATGCACTGGAAAATTAAAACCACCAGCAATGACCTAAGAATGTAACTCATCACTTCACATGTTTTCAGATCACCCAAGGAAAGTCTGAATTCATGAACTTGAAGTAAAGAGAAGGAAACACAATAGATCAGCAGCTTTTATTAAAGAGCTTGAACTTCCAAAACTAATCAGGCATGTTTTTCTGGGCTTTCAGCTCCTTCAGATTCACTTTTGGTTCATGGACATATGTGCTTCTAAAATGTAGATAGATCCCTGGCTGTCAGAAGTATTGAAATAGGAACAGCCACATTCACAGAAGAAAGCTTTGCTTATTATACTGTGTCTAAGTTCCATAACTATTTTAAGTAGAAAGAAAAATTGCATTTGAAATTCTGCCTCTATTAAACCTTTTGATAATAACAAGGAGATGGAAAATCTCTCAAGATATCTAAAAATATATTTGAATTTCTCATGATCCTAGAATTAAAAAAAGTCCTCTAGATTCAGAAATCTCTCTCATGTAACTTTAACATTCTTTTGTCAAATATGAAAATACTATCAGTTATAAATGTAGATGACAATGAAGAATAAAGGAGTACAACTAATGCATTTGTGCACTGTAATTTAAAATTTTAGAAACATGGAGAATTGAAGTTTAATCAGAACATTGCTTACTTGCCTGCTGTTTTATAACATAATAAATGCAAGCGTGGTTTCTATGCCTTGGCAAAGTGCCATACATATCTCTAGGTTAGGATAAGCTTCTACTATTTGTATCATTGTACTTTTAATTGTCATAAAATATTGCCAAATGCTTGTGTCTTTGTTGAGGGATTTTGGCCATTGTCACTTCCCTTGGGATATATTTTTTGGAACAATCACATTTCTCATCCACATTGATAAGCTGATGTTAGCTGAGTTCCTGTAGCTTCATATTTATAGTTTCTAGAATTTCAGTTTTGTGATCGTTCCCATAACGAACTATTTCCTCCATAAATCCCATTTTGTCCGCTTCAAATTTTTCTGCCAATATGTTTGTGTTCTTTGCTGCACGTTCTTTGCCGATTCACTCCTTCTCTTGTAAAATGTCAAGTGAGTTTACATCTGGAAGACAGAGAAGCAACACAACTACACACTATTCTCTCTGTACGTGAACCAAAGATGTACAGTGACATCTATGGTGAAGTAGCTGTGAAGTTTCTATTTTACCAGTTATAGTTAGTATCATAGTAAATAAAAATTTAATCCTGCTTTTGGTGAGTGACATTATTTAATTTAGGAAATTGCCTGTATTTTGCAATACGCAAAATGCAAAAGATCTAGTTTCAGATATAATTCAGTATTTTCATCTTTTTTCCAAAGTATATGTCTTTGACCTCTTGGATAAAAGTAACTATTATTATGTATCAACTTAAGTCCAAGTATCAGACAACAAAGGGATGAAATATTGTGTATCACTTTTCATAAAGTCAATTGAACTGGGCAAGATTGGCTCATTTGCTTTATTAAAATTTAATTATTGAATTACATCATACATTGTCAAAAAATTGACCTACTGTTTTCATGAGGAGAAAACAAATTCAGATAAATTAAAACAATGAAATGTGTCATTATAGTTCTATATAGTCTTGGGTTGTCATTTTTACTATTCGGCACAATTGCATAGGTTATCTCCAATTCACTTGGAATACTGTTAATTGAATGATATACTTTATATTTTCATTTCTTTACTATAATCTTCTTTGAAATTTTCAATATTTTAGATTTTCCATCTATAACAAAGTTGCATAATATTAGAGTTTCAGGACAGTAAACATCAGACATAAACTTAGAATGCCAAGCAAGTCTCATTCTTGCTGCTTTCTAGAGAGGAGAGAGCAGAAGGAAATAGTACCTCTTTTTAACTTGTCTCTGCATGTTATACATGCTATATCATTTAAAGTTTCATAACCACCATAGCACTGCTATCTCCATTGTATGAATGTAAAAATAGAATCAAAATCATTTTTGAAAGTAATAAGGCTAGTAAGTGATAGCATGGAAAGTTATGTCATCTTATTTAATCCAACATTCACACTATTTTACACTAGCAAGTATTTTTATTAGATGAATATTTGAAAGAATAAAAACATACAGTAGACACTCAATTAACAATAATCAGAAATCCATTAATACTATGGGATAATATTGCGTTATGCATCATAAAAGCATATACCTGATTAGCCTATTTCTGTTATCCAATAGGACTATGCCAGTGCTATAACAGATTCTTTTTAATTGACAGAGCCTATTAAATCCAAAGCATATTTATTGATAATTGTTATTCTTTACTATGTCTATATTCTACTGTATGTCTTTATTAAGTAAGTCTTGTAAGGAAACCAGCCAGCATTGCCTAATCCAAAAGCTAGTTTTGAGAATATAATGAGATGTTTTATGTCAAATAGCCTTAAAAAATTCAAAATGTTCTATGGCATACATTATTATATAATAATATATATGTATGTATTTTGCATATAAGAAGAAAGTGCTTTTCTGAAAAGGTAATTCAAAGCACAATTTAATTCCATGTTCCTAGATTACTAGAGATAAACTCCATTTGCTTACAAACAAATGTGAGTGGCATGAAAAAATCATTCGCACAAGTACCTTAAAAATTTTGCTATGGAGCAATAAGAAAGGCAGCCAGCCAGTTATGCATTCCTGGCAGGCATGTATTTCTGCAGAATGAAGACATGTCACCTCCAGATGGGTCTCCATTCTGCTATTTCTATTGTTCTCCATTCTGGGTGCTATAAATGAGTAATACTTCAGAAAACTAGAGACCTAACTTTTTCCTAATAGCATTACAAAATAACCTGAGACCAAGTTAATGCTAATGAAAAATACTGTGAATTAAAAATCTTTGGGCCAAGGTAAAACAGAAATACCAGTTTCTAGAGGCTGTATAAATCAGCAACATTTTACTGTATTTGTACTCACAATGCCCAGTTGCTATGTAAATCAAAAAGTGAATGCATGCCTTCAGATTAAAAGCTTATAAACCAAAATTTTGAATTCCATATTGCCAAAAAGAAATGACCAATGAAGTTTTGCTCTTGCTTGTTAAATAGGACAGACATATGCATATTTTTGGCCATTCAAACCTATTTTCATTTACTTAGTCTATCTCACTCACATTTTTAGAATTCTAAAGGTACTTCAATGGATTCCAATAAAAACCCCTGGCAACCTTATGTATATTTAACACATAACCTAAGTGAAAAAAGGAGTCAAAGTTTTATCCAAAGCAAACAGAAAGAAAAACAATTACATGGATCTCTGTTTAAGATAAATTCCTTCCCTGAAGTTATATTTAAATACATTTTTGTCAACACTGACAAATATTTTCACTTACGTAGAATGTGCCAGGCACAATTTAAATGTCTTCCTTAAGACTTGCCTTTTGAGAGTTTATTTCCTAGGTGGCGAGACTGTTACTAAATTAGGTAAGCACATATATTCTTATAGAATTGCATTGGCAGGAAGTGACAGTGCTGCTTTTAGAACCATACCAGGGGTATCTAATCTGTTGGTTTATTGGAATTAGCAGAGCTTATTAAGCACTATAAACTGAATATGGAAGATGTTATAATTATAGTTTATGACACTGGCAACATTCAGAGTGTGACCATAATAGGTTGCTGACATGGAGCAGAATGATGAAGAGCGGAGCTGAGAAGACTGGGAAGTTTTATACTAAACTATAGCAAAACTTCCTGGATAGACATTTAGTATCTGTGATAATGGTCAGTGTCAAGAGAGATCATTAGCATTTTATTATTTTTAAAGATGTATTTATTTATGTGAAAGGCAGAGATACAGAGAGGATAGAGAGGGAAAGAGGAAGAGGGAGAGAGAGAAAGAGAGAGGGAGGGAGGGGGAGAGAGAGATCCTCCACCTGCTGGTTCAACTCCCCAAATGTCTGCAAAGGTCAAGACTGGGCCAAGCCAAAGCCAAGAACCAGGAGCTTCCCCTGGGTCTCCCATGTGGATGAAGGGGTCCAAGCACTTGGGTCATCCTCCGCTCTCTCCCAACCCCACCCCCACGCACATCAGCAGGAAGCTGGATTGGAAGTGAAGTAGCCAGGACTCAAACTGGCACCCACATGGGATGACGACACTTCAGGCAGAGGCTCAAGCTTCTATGCCACAGTGCTGGCCCCAGATCATTTCATTTTGGAAGTCTCTTTCTTCCCTTACCTGTTCATCTTAGTTTCCCTTTTGGTAAATAACAGTTCTAAAATTGGCAACACTGATCAAGCCAGATATTTAGAAATAATTCCTAATTCTTCCTCTTCTCTTTGATTTTACAGTTAATTTGTCCTAGATATCAGTTATTTTATATTGTAAATGTCAGTTATATTTCTTTTGATCCCTTTTATGTCACCTTTGTTGTTTTTCAGGCTTGCAGAATTTCCAGTGGGACTATTTCTAAAGCTATATAGCATCAAATTCAATTTCAATCCACCTATCGTGATTGTCCGTCTTCCAAAGATATGCTTTTTTTTTTTTTTTAATTTCACAGATACTTATTGCTTCCAAGCCCCTGGAAACTCTAGTATGTTTATCCCTCTGAGTCTTTACCTTGCTCACTGGATTATAATTTAACAAATGTTCTAAGTTAGTCTTCCTCTCCTTCAGTCTTCATACATTAAGTTGCTGATTTCCCCCACTCTATTAAGCTCAAATCCACTGTAGTTAGTGCAGTTGCAGAAACATTACAATTTCATCCTGCAACACCAGCTCTTCCTTTGAAGTCCACACCAACATGTGTAAGCATTTTGTCTTGTGCCCCATTCCTGCCCTGGTTACCCTGTGCTCAAGCAGGTGTTCCAGAGGTGGATAGGTCTAGACTGGATTTTTCAGTTAGAGAAAGCTTGTGAGAAACACACATGGGGATGAACATCTTCCTCCCTACTTTCCGTCCATGATTCCTTCCTGCAATTTTGTCCTTCCTTCCTTTCTACTTCTCTTCCTGCTTTCCTCCTTTTCCCTCTCCCTAGCTTCCTTTCCTCCCTTCATTTCTCTTGCTTTCTCTCTTTTTCCTCCAGCAAGGTAGAGGACAAGGTATACCAGTGAGGCAAGGAAACAACTCAGACCATTCTGTGCCTATAAAAAGGTGAGCAGTGGCCTGGAGACATACAGACCCTGCGTTAGTATTTCTGTCCATTTGCAACTTTCATAGATCCTCACACCCTCCCCTTCCTCCCAGGTTCATGCGCCTTTATATAATTCTCTATTTTCACCCATTTGTAAAATTCAGCAAGTTTTCAACCCAAAGAGAAGTTTTTCACAATGCATTGTTAGTAGAGATGCATTCGTTGACATTTCAGACAAGAAAGGATGGTTGGATGGGTAATGGATAAAATATTTTGTATTGTGCCAACAATATATTTTCAACGAATATAGAGGATTTGACCATTGTTAACAGTTTCCAGCTTCTCTATTGTGGGGGAGTGTCGCACTCATCTCTCACCCTCCCCAATTTCTTCCTACCCTTTCATTCTCTCTCATCTTTCTCATGTAAAATCTCCTCCCTTGTTCTTCCCCCTCTTCTCTCTTTAGAGATTGCACCTCTCTTGATTCCTTTGTGGAATTTGAAGCAAGGTGACTATATATATATATATATTTTTTTTGTCTGTCTCATGCGAGTTAGCTTTCTCCTGCTAGGTCCTGGCATCTGTCAACCATTATTCCTAAGTAGGTTTGAAGATACTGTTTCCAGCCTAAAGTAGTAAAATGCACACTAACAGAGTTGAAAACATAAATTTTTGACACTTACCCCTCCCTGAATTCCCTTTGCCCTACTCCTAGTACATCATGAAAATGCTGATCTCTGTCATTCCTCGCTGAACACTTAGTCAGTGAGCCAGTTTCTGCATATTCAACAATCAGGACTTACTGAGTAATTTTCTGTAGGTCTCTTGGTTTGGTACTAGGCATCCTGAGAGACATATTATGGTATTTTATGTGGTTTAATGCTCACATATGTTGGAAACCTTCTTTTATACAAAATGTTAAATAAAAACAAGAATGAAACAGAATATTTATAACTAGTAACCATGAGAAATTAACAATTTTAAAAGCTGACAAATGCAACTAAAAGTGTTTTAAAAACCACAAAAATATGCAATATTTTTATTCATTAAGGGCCTTGCATTGCTTAATTTTACTCCCCCAGGACACTATTTGCCTACAAAATCACCTCTTCATAGAATTATTATACTATAATAGTAATTATAATAATAATATATACTATTATATTTTCTATATATGAAAAAATAAAATTTTATCATTATTATATCATAGAACTATTATATTATAATTAAAATAATAATAAACATACTATTATTATATTATTTTCTATAAATGAAAAATGCATTTCTTTGCCATGGCTTGTTGATTAGTTGTTTTAGTTTTTAAAGATTTATCTATCTATGTATTTATTTGAAATTCAGAGTGACAGAGAAAGATGGAGAGACAGATAGAGATCTTCCATCTGCTGTATTACTCTCCCAAATGGCTGCAATGTCCAGGCTCGGCCAGGATGAAGCCAGGACCTAGGAGTTCCATCCAGTTCTCCCATATGGGTATCACGGGCCCAAGTACTTAGGCTGTCATTCACTGCTTTCCCAGGCACATTAGTGGGGAGCTGGATTGGAAGCACAACAGCTGGGAATTGAACTGGAACTCTGAAATGCAATGGCAACATTGAGGGCCATTTTCTTAATCTGCTGCACCACAGCACCAGCCTCAGGTCATTGATTATTTATGTATTGTGGTTCATCTCTTTAAAATTCACAAGTCATTAGAATGATGCCATGAACATTTTTAAGATGCTTTTTCAATTTAGGAAAATATCTATAATCAAATGTCCTTCCCCAATTTTTTCTAGCAGCTAATCTAAATACTCTGAATTGATGCTACTTCCTATCACCTTTGTTGCAGAAATCTTACTGTAGTTCTCCATTTTGTCTTATGATGTCTTTGCTGTCCTCAGCAACTCCCGTCACCCACTCTCTAGCATACCTCTTTATGCCAGAAACCACCAAAGCACCTGACAGGAAGACAAATGTGATGTTGGTGTCAGCATGAGGAGAGCATGCTCTTAACTGATTGTGCTTACAATATTACACTTGATCCAATATCACAACACATGGTTAGAGCTTTTTGAAAAATCAGGGCCATAAAACTTAAGATAATTTGGTGTTGTGGCAACATGGTAGTTCTTTCTCTAGTTCATGCTTTTAAGACAGTTTCAAAACATTATGACATTTGGTCCATACAGGTAGCTTTAAATTAAAAATTTTGTTTATGGCCAGCATCGTGGCTCAATTGGCTAATCCTCTGCCTGCTGCACTGGCACCTCAGGTTCTAGTCCCTGTTGGGGCACCAGATTCTGTCCCAGTTGCTGCTCTTCCAGTCCAGCTCTTTGCTATGGCCCAGGAAGGCAGTGGAGGACAGCCCAAGTGCTTGGGTTCCTGCACCCGCATGGGAGACCAGGAGGAAGCACCCAGCTCCTGGCTTTGGATCGGCACAATGCTGGCTGTGGCGGCCATTAGGGGAGTGAACCAACGGAAGAAAGACCTTTCTCTCTGTCTCTCTCTCTCTCACTGTCTATAACTCTCTCTGTGTCTCTCTGACTAACTCTGCGTGTCAAAATTTTTTTTGTTTATATGTTTCTCCATTCAATTATTGTTTTTTTAAAGAATTATTTATTTTATTTGAAAGTCAGAGTTCCATAGAGAGAGGAGGAGAGGCAGAGAGCGAGCAATTATTGTTTATAGCTGTTGTCTATATTCTCACTAAATTAGGGTCTTTTTGTGTCTTACTTGTTAAACTTCTTATTTCATGAAGTATTAAGCATTTTTACTGCAAAGAAAACTTGTTTTATCACCCAAATTTAAAAAAAGACAGAGAGTAGCAAAGAGGGTGGGAGAAATAGGGAGGAGAGAGGGAGGATGGGAAATCATTATATTCTTAGAATTATATCAGCAAATCACATGGAATCTGTTAAAAGCTAATTTAAAATTTTAAAAAAGATTAAAAATATGAATTTTAAATACTTTTCTTCCCTGACAGAATATCTTTATCTATCTATCTATCTATCTATATCTATCTATCTATCTATCTATCTATCTATCTATCTATATATTTATTTAAAAAGAAGAGATGGATAGGGATAAGAAAGAGAAAATGAGAGAGAGAGAGAGAGAGAGAGAGAGCTCTTCTGTCCTTTGGTTTAATTTCCATATGCCTGCAACATCTAGGGCTGAGAAAGATCAAAACTGGAAACCACCCACTCCATCCAGATCTTCCACGTACATGGCAGGGATCCAAGTACTTGGTCCATTGTCTGCTGCCTTCCTAGGTGCATTAACAGGAAGCTGGACTGGAAGTGGAGTAGCTGAAACTCAAACAGGTTATCTAAAACAGGTTGCTAATGTACAAATTGGTGGTAGTTTAACGCACTGCACCACACACTTGTCCCAGAAACAGAATTATCCATATTCTGCTGATTATCTCTGTCTTACATGACAGAATTTCTTGCTTTTGAATGTGGAAAAAGTCATAAAGAAATTCGGTTCCTCTCTTACCAATGAGAAAATTGAGCACCCTGGAGAGTGAATATGATTTGCAGTAACAGCTGGTTTAATAATTTACTGGCTTACAATTCATATCTCTGGAACCATCATAGGTTACCTACCTCTCAGTTTATCAAATTCTCTGAGCCTTTGTTTTCTTATCTTTTAAATGAGAATCATATCACCATTTCTTACATCATGAACTTATTATAATAAAAGGAATCATGTATGTGAAACATTTCGATAAGCAAAAATGTGCATAATGATATATAATATTTTCAAGAGACTTCCAGAACTGCCTTCATCCTGTGGATCATAGATAAGTGTTACTCCACTCTATTTTCTTAAATTGGATTTTGATGTCTAGTTCTCCAATTCTTTGTACAGCATAATTACATTCTTTATATGGCAAGTAAAGAACAAGACACATGCATATGCTGTTATCACAACAAATTTTCCTAAAATTCTCTAGAAATAGATATAGAGAGTGGAGCACAATAAAGCAATGGACATCATTATATTGAGAATGAACGATAAACATCGGCAACCTCCTAAATAAAAGAAAGGCAGCCAGTGCCATGGCTCATTTGGCTATTCCACCACCTGAGGTGCCGGCACCCCAGGTTCTAGTCCCGGTTGGGGCGCCGGTTCTGTCCCAGTTGCTCCTCTTCCAGTCCAGCTTTCTGCTGTGGCCCGGGAGGGCATTGGAGGATGACCCAAGTGCTTGGGCCCTGCACCCTCATGGGAGACCAGGAGGAAGCACCTGGCTCCTGGCTTCAGATCGGCGCAGTGCCGGTTGTAGCAACCATTAGGGGAGTGAACCAACAGAAGGAAGACCTTTCTCTCTGTCTCTCTCACTGTTTATAACTGTCTATAACTTTCTCTCTGTCTCTCTCTCACTATCTAACGCTGCCTGGCAAAAAAAGAAAAAGAAAAAGAAAAGGCAGTGATTAAAAGCATAGACTAGAAGGAAGTGAAAACAGGGTAAGAATTTTTCATTGGGAGAATTTTTTTTTAGATTTATTTATTTATTTATTTGAAAGACAGAATCACACAGAGAGAGAAGGAGATACAGAGAGATAGAGTTCTTTCATCTTCTGGCTCACTACACAAATGGCCACGAAGGCCACAGCTGGGTCAGGCCTGAGCCAGGAGCCACTAGCTTCACCTGGATCTCCCAGATGGGTGCAGGGTAACAAGCACTTGTGCCAGCTTCTACTGCTTTCCCAAGCACATTAACAGGGAATGGGATCAGAAGTAGAGCAGCTGGGACTTGAACCAGTACCCATATGGTATGCCAGTGCTGTAGATGGTGGCTTAACCCACTTTGCCACAGTACAAGCCCCTCGTTGGAAGAAATTATAAAATAAAAGTAGTTGTGCACCTAATATGTGCTAAGCATAATATATTTTCATATTTAATATTCACAACTTAGATAAGCAAGATAGATGGAGTCACTTATCCAAAGCAAGTAGAGACAGAATTTGAACTGGTCTGTTTATCATCACAATGGAAATCAACAATTAAGAGCCAGAGAACTACAGCTCAAGTCAACTTTCCTGGTCTAAATAGGATGGTATTTCAAATAGTTTATATAATAGTAAAACTATAAGATAAATTTATATTGATATAAAAATGTTGGAATCCATATATATTATGTCTTTTTATAAAACATATTTTCCATGAATTTTTGGAAATCCTTTTAGACAGGAAAAAACAACAAACTCCACACATTTTGACAAGGAAAAATCAAGGCACTTACTAATGACATGTGGCTGCTGAGACTGTACCAGTAGCTCAGTGCTGATGCTTTACCATGAATCAAAGGTACAAGTCTGAGGGTAGGAAAAGGTTCCTCACCAACCATAAGGATAGTGAATCTGAACTTAAGACTTACGTAAATGTACCAAGATGGATGAAATTCACATATCTACAATGATTTTTAGATAGAAATTAATCCTACATGGTTGTCAATATTACTTATCTGAAGAAAACCTTCTATACGCTCATCAAAAAATTCTCCAGAATATTTGATGTTTATAAATGCCTGGTACCTATTTCCAATGCGAGGGTTTATTAGTAAATCTTATAAGGTAAGCAGGAAGAATCCCTCAATACTCTCACTAAATTCATATCTTGAACACTGTGGCTTTTTTTTTACCAGTAAGTAACATCTCAAGAAGTTTGCATCCTTTTCCTTTTTAACACCCATATACAAACCAGGGCAGGCCCTCCCAATTCTGTCTTCTAAATGCATTCGTTCACTTCCCTCTCACTCTATTCATATCACTGTTATGACTTATCTCAAGGGCAAATCAACAAATCATGTAGTCTTTCTTAGACCAAATGTTGTTCTCAGCCCTGATTCCATTCTGCACACTTTAGCCAGAACACATTCTACAAATGCATAGCCAATTATGTCACTGCCAGCAGCAGCTTCCCATTTAATTAAAATAAAGTTTAAATATATTCCTAATGTAAAGTCTGGAAAGATGCCCCTGCAGTCAAGTATGGGTTATTCTGAGGAGCTGGGATTTCCTTATATATGCTATTTTATCAACCTCTATTTTTCTATCCTAATCCTTACAATAGATAGTAATATTTTGGGTTACTAATCTACATAGTTAGTATATTTCATGGTAGACTATTAGCTTAATTAAAAAAAAAAAACTAGTCCATCTAGCCAACCACCATATCCTTATCTTCTAGCACACTGCCTCAAATAAAACTAATGCCAATAAATATTTGTAGCATAAATGAATGACTAAACAGCTTATTGCTTGGCTGAAAGTAAGATATGTAATTCACTTTGGAATACAATTGCAGAGAAATCATTACTAGGTTTACATTTTTGTGGTATAAAAATAATTAAGGGGCAGGTGTAGTGTTGCAGTGGGTTAAAACGCTGTGTGGGGTGCTTCCCAAACGAGCCTGCCTGGAATCAGTCCTTGCCTCTACTTCTGATCCAGCTTCTTGCTACTGTCCTAATGGAAAGGCAGCAGATGGTGGTCCATGTTCTTTGGTCCCTGCCACTCACGGGGATGATCCAAATAGCATTCTTAGCTCCTCGCTTCAGCCTGCCCAGTCTTAGTAGGTGTGGGCATTTGAGGAGTGAACTAGCAGACAGAAGATCTTTCTTGATTATTCTATATCTGTGTCACTCTGCCTTTAAAATAAATAAAAATGAACAAATTTTAAAATATAAAAGTAATTAAGCTCATTTTATGTATTTATTTATTTGTGGTAAGGGAAATATTGAATACCTCATACCTCTGGAGATGGCCCGTCTTATTTTATAAGTTCTTAATTTTTTAATGCCTTCTCTGACCATGGTAGCCCTAAATGACATCTGATTCTCTGACTTAATCTAGAAATTATATTCTAGACTCTCCTTTTAAGTACTGATAATATTTTAGCTCACATAATTATTCAGAAGATATATAGATTTATGTCATATCCTTAGATGTCACCTATGATAGGCTCACTTAAAATAGGCTTATGACAGAGAATCCAAGTTTGAATTTGTTTTCTGCCTCTAATAGAACCTAGTACTGTCCTCTGTGGATGGAAGAAAACAATGATAATATCACAGATAAATAAATGAGTGCATAATTTATAAGTAGTGGTAAAGTTCAGTGTATAGTAGGAAGGATAAGAAATGTTCTGAATAATTTTATCTTTAATTGTTTTGAAGTGCATCACAGAAATGATACAAATGTAAGGACAGCATATATCAACCTCTATGGCATCTGAAAATATTCTGTTTTCTTTAAAATTGGACTTATCTAATAAATTTTCCTTCCATCCCTCCTTCCTTCCCTCCTCCTCCCCTCCATCCGTCCATCTATCCTTCTCCATCCCTTCCTTCCTCTCTTTCTTCCAGATTCTATAATATTGAATTTGTTTTTGGTTTTATTTTGTATATTAAAGGAAATATCTAAATGTCATTTAAAATTTAAGGGAAAGTAATAATTCTCTTATCCTATCACACCTATTCCTTCATTACCCTGAATTTATTTCTAGGTTTTTTTAAGTAACTCAATATACTTACATTGTTGTTACAGTAATGTACACAAAATTTCTGCTATAGTTTTCTATTGTGATTTGAAGAAATAATTATTTCACAAAAAATATATTTCCTTTGTAGGGGGCACATTCATATAAAACTTGTTATTAAGAAAATTAGATTTATTTTCATTAAATTTTATTAGTTTTACATTAGTTAGGCACTTAGCCAAGATGGCTGCTGGCATTTCTTTCCCATTTTAGTGTCTGCAAGGCTATTAACATTTCTGGAATATTTATCTCCATTTGCCATTAAGGTTTAATGGACAATGACTGTTAATATTTAGTTTAAAGATAAATGTCATCGCAGGAAAAGCAGAACTTTAATGGCTTATAAAAATCAAGGTTTAACTCATGGCTCTGACAATTATTAGCTCTACTGTCTAGGGAAACTTATCCGAGCCTCAGTTTCATTACCTGTTAAATGGCTACGCTAATTCCTACTTTGAAGGACGTTGTGAATAAAAACAAGTAAAATACATAGAAAAATAACTTCAATGCTAGTTTTTTGCCTCCGTTCTTTAAATCTAAATCTCACCCCATCATCACATCATACATTTTTGCAAACTTCTCATTCCTAACTTCACCCATTCACAATATACCATAATGAAAATAAAATAAGTGGGGTCAGTTTGACATTTGAAATGTTTAGTTGTGTTAGTATTTTTTTCCTCATGAATGTATGGAAGAAATATATTAAAGACCATAAGCTTGACAACAATTTTAAGCTGAAAGGTAATCTTTGATAATAACAACAGTAGCAGTAACAATAAATCAATCATGAAACCCTCGATTTGTCAAAAGTTCATTATGTAGAAGGCATTGTCCTAAATATTTTACATAAATTATTTCTAATACCTAGAAAAAATGCTATGCTAATCAAAGGTCAGACATTAAGAAACAGGTTCATATGCCTATAACAACACAAAAGCTACAGTGCAGTTTTTATTTGGAAATTCCTACATCACATGCCTATATCCTACATAGTTTTCTACATATTCACCCTAATGAAAATTTACAGGTAAACTTATTGAAAGCATTTATTGGAAAATGAATAAAATTTCTAAAGATATCAATAATAATAATCATATGCACATTTGTAAATTAAGTACATACACAAACACACAAACTCTTGGTGTTTTTAGTAGTTGCCTATCACAATTGAATATACAAGACACATTTTAGTGATATCATCCAGAGCTTCTATCAGCACACTACCCTGGTAACTATCCTGACAATTTTTTAGAATTTGTTTGGCCGGCGCCATGGCTTACTAGGCTAATCCTCCGCCTTGCGGTGCCGGCACACCGGGTTCTAGTCCTGGTCGGGGCACCGATCCTGTCCCGGTTGCCCCTCTTCCAGGCCAGCTCTCTGCTGTGGCCCGGGAGTGCAGTGGAGGATGGCCCAAGTGCTTGGGCCCTGCACCCCATGGGAGACCAGGAGAAGCACCTGGCTCCTGCCATCGGATCAGCGCTGTGCGCCGGCCGCAGCGCGCTACCGCGGCGGCAACTGGAGGGTGAACCAGTGGCAAAAAGGAAGACCTTCCTCTCTCTCTCTCTCTCACTGTCCACTCTGCCTGTCAAAAATTAAAAAAAAAAAAAAGAATTTGTGCTACCATTGGAAAAACAGATTGACAAAAGGTTGAGAATGAAGCATTGATTTCCTTGCTATCCAAGACACAATCCAGTATTGATAGCAATGGCAGAATATATAAAACTGTGTCAAAGAAGCAACTTTTCCTAAAATCAGTTCCTTAAAATGGCAGAGACATGCATGTTGAAATCTGTAACTCAAAAAATTTCATTCTAATGTGTATATATGCATTCATTCATTAACCTAAATACAATGTGACTCTGTATTATTCATTTAGAGACCGTTAGACTCTAGAACCAGGGCTTGGAACCAAGTGTACTCAGATAACAACCATGTTTTATTTTACCCTGTTGGAGTAAAAAACATAGCTCCGTTTAATCTTGTTTACTAGGTGTTTCAATAAGGAACTTTCCTTATTAACAGTGTGCCATACATGCTATTGCGTGAGCATGGGAATCTGTAGAAAGATGGAGGCTACTCAGGGTGTTAGAGTGACACATTGTACATGAAATGAAAAAGCATATAGGACATGGTAAAGGACAGAGAGATTGGAAAGGGATTTGCAGGCCAAAGTGGTGGCATTTGCAAAAATTCTGAGAAAGAATCTGTGAAATTTGGGAATGACAGAAAAAAAAAGTTAAGAAAATATAATTTATTGAGGTTTTGTTTAAAATCAAAAGGCTATAATAGAAAGGTTGTAATCAGTTTAAGTGTTTTATATCCAAGAAGTGGGGAAATCCAAATGGGCAAAACCATAATGAAGTACATGGACTTACAGGAATTAAGTCTAGAGGTTGAGACGGTTTCGATGCTGACTCAACTTGCGTCTCTGCTGTTGTTTCCAGGAGACTTCCTCTTGTACTTGTCACTCTAGATTGGTTTCTCTCTAATACCATAGACACTTATAGGAATAAATGGCTGTAGAATTTTACAAAATCCAGGGTAAGGATATATCTTCTGGTGGCTCTCTCTTGTGATCAAAGAAAACTCTAATTCTTGAAATCAATTAATTTTTTTCATAAATAAATGGCCTATATATGGCTCCATCTTCTCATCTGAACTCATATATTATCTGTAAAAGGTTGCATTATTGAGCCAAGCTTTGGATTCAGGAAACGGATGGTTATCAGAAAGGGAAATCGGATTAGTCTTGATCAATCAAGTCAACGCCATGGTCTGCCAGTAATGCAGTAGAGGAAAATTATAGCAGTTTGCCAAAATAGGCTATCCCTGCACAAGAAACAGGCATCTAAAAGTAATTATTAGGAAGTAGAATACAGTGAACAGAACATAGACAAATAATGTATTCACATTTTTATGTTAGGAAGATCACAAACTCTACCATGTCCAACATGAGAGTTTAAGGGCTTACCAACAACAGTCACTGTTCAGAGTTCTGGAGGATTGGTTCCAGGAAACCCATTCCATAAAACCAAAATTCCAAAGTGATCAAAATAATTAAAATTTTAAAAAGTCTTAGTTCCATATAACAACCTCCTATATACTTTAAATTATCAGTAGATGTCTTATTATAGCTAGTATAATGTAAATCTTATATAACTAGTAGGTAAATTGTACTCTTTAGAAAACAGTGATGGGAAAATGATCTGTAAATGTTCAGTTTGCTTTTTTTCCCAACTATTATCAATGTGCAATTGGTGGAATCTGTTGCTGTTGGAATCTGTGGATTCAGAGGGCCTACATTTTTTTTAAAGGTTTAATTTAATGAGTGTATTTTTCATAGGTACAACTTCAGGAATATAGTTCTTTCCCCCATACCTGCTCTCCCACCATGACTCCCATTCCACCTGCTCTCTCTCCCACCGCCATCTTTATTATGGTTCATTTTTTAGTTTATCTTTATACACAGATAAACTCTATGTTATACACATCTGGTCTATGTATACACAGACCAACTCTATGTTAAGTACAGATTTCAACAGTTTGTGCCTCCACACACACACAACATATAAAGTACAGTTTGAGAACAAGTTTTGCAGTTAATTATCACAGCACAACTCATTAAGGACAGAGGTCCTATATGGGGAGTAAGTGCACAGTGACTTATTTTGTTCATTTAACAATTAACACTCTTATTTATGACATCAGTGATCACCAGAGCTTTCAAGGCTATGAAATCCTTTTGTGACCACAGACTTCATCAGTATTTGGACATGGCCACAAGCAAAGTGGAAACTACATCCTTCTATGATGGCCTGTTCTTTCCATTGGGGTCTTACAGAGACCCTTTGTGTAGGATATTGTTTGAGGCCTACATTTTAAAGTATATTTTGCTGATTGTCACCTGGGAGGAGATCATACTGAAATAAAAATGATGAGTCAGTTTCCAAGTTTCAGTTTTAACTGAGATAGATGGTGGTATCATTAGTATTTCTAAACAAACATAAGAAACAATCCTCTGCCCTTAATCTCATCTTTCCAAAGATGCTAGCATACTTATGATGTTATATATTTTAATTTATATATATATGTATATTAAAAGTAGTTTGGATAATATTTTTATGCAATTTATTTAGATAAATATCACCTGTACTTTATGTAAATTTTTTGCAACATGATTTTTGTTGATAATGTTTTAGTTAATAGATGTGTTTTATTATAGTCAATATAATACTAATATTTGAGTAATTTCCTTTCTTTTTTCACCATAATACTTTATTTGGAAATAAAACAGTTTTTTTTTTATATAAATGTCTCTTCTCTTCTGTCTCCAGCTGTTTTCTTCATAGAGGTTACAAAAAGTAATACTATTCTGTATTTCTGCCTATGAGCCTTCATCACAGAGGTAGCTAGCTAATTAGTTGGTAACTTTCTAGTTACTTTCTACTTTTCCTTAAGAGTCGAGATCATGATTCTCTTGTTTGCAACAGCACAGTATATGAAGCACACTTTCTGACACAAATATTTATTAAACAAACTAGTTGAATGGTACCAACATATGGACACACCTTATATTCATACTACATGTATTTTATACACATACTCTCACAGACATATGTAAACAATGGAAGCTATATCTAGCAAATATATATAAACAATTGGGGCTTTATCTGGGAAATGCTCATAGACAGTTGACAGAAATACAATAGTGAGGGCAGGTGTTACAGTGCAGCTGCTTAAGCTGCTGCTTTTGACACTTACATCCTTTACTGGGGAACTAGCTTGAGTCCCAGCTAAACCCTGTGCTTCTAATTCAGTTTCCAGCTCATGTGCCTTAGCGGCAAGGGATGATGTCCCAAAACTTGAGTTCCAGTCACCCATACTGGAGACTGCCAGAGTTTCTGCCTCTGGGCTTCAGCCTAGCCTACCCTTAGTTGTTGAGGGCATTTGGAAAGTGAATCAGTAGAAAGAATCTACCCCTGCTCTATCTCAGTATCTGTCCCTCCCTCTGTCGCTATCTCTGTTGCTCTCTTCTCAAATACATAAATAAATCTTTAAAAAGGAAAGAAATACTTAGTGAATTCTAGATCAGTTCTAACAAATCCAAGAAAAGAGATCCTATATC